>NC_135532.1:1983653-2079637 GCF_045843805.1 Urocitellus parryii
TCCCTGTCCCCATAACTAGTGGAGGAAGGGTGGGACTGCACAGAGGGTCCCTGTCCCCATAACTAGTGGAGGAAGGGTGGGACTGCACAGAGGGGTCCCTGTCCCCATAACTAGTGGAGGAAGGGTGGGACTGCACAGAGGGTCCATGTCCCCATAACTAGTGGAGGAAGGGTGGGACTGCACAGAGGGTTCCCTGTCCCCATAACTAGTGGAGGAAGGGTGGGACTGCACAGAGGGTCCATGTCCCCATAACTAGTGGAGGAAGGGTGGGACTGCACAGAGGGTCCCTGTCCTCATAACTAGTGGAGGAAGGGGGGACTGCACAGAGGGTCCCTGTCCCCATAACTAGTGGAGGAAGGGGGGACTGCACAGAGGGTCCCTGTCCCCATAACTAGTGGAGGAAGGGTGGGACTGCACAGAGGGTCCCTGTCCCCATAACTAGTGGAGGAAGGGGGGGACTGAACAGAGGGTCCCTGTCCCCATAACTAGTGGAGGAAGGGTGGGACTGCACAGAGGGGTCCCCGTCCCCATAACTAGTGGAGGAAGGGTGGGACTGCACAGAGGATCCCTGTCCCCATAACTAGTGGAGGAAGGGTGGGACTGCACAGAGGGTCCCTGTCCCCATAACTAGTGGAGGAAGGGTGGGACTGCACAGAGGGTCCCTGTCCCCATAACTAGTGGAGGAAGGGGGGACTGCACAGAGGGTCCCTGTCCCCATAACTAGTGGAGGAAGGGTGGGACTGCACAGAGGGTCCCTGTCCCCATAACTAGTGGAGGAAGGGTGGGACTGCACAGAGGGTCCCTGTCCTCATAACTAGTGGAGGAAGGGGGGACTGCACAGAGGGTCCCTGTCCCCATAACTAGTGGAGGAAGGGTGGGACTGCACAGAGGGTCCCTGTTCCCATAACTAGTGGAGGAAGGGTGGGACTGCACAGAGGGTTCCCTGTCCCCATAACTAGTCGAGGAAGGGTGGGACTGCACAGAGGGTTCCCTGTCCCCATAACTAGTGGAGGAAGGGGGGACTGCATAGAGGGTCCATGTCCCCATAACTAGTGGAGGAAGGGGGGGACTGCATAGAGGGATTGCTGTCCCCATAACTAGTGGAGGAAGGGTGGGACTGCATAGAGGGGTCCCTGTCCCCATAACTAGTGGAGGAAGGGTGGGACTGCACAGAGGGTCCCTGTCCCCATAACTAGTGGAGGAAGGGTGGGACTGCACAGAGGGGTCCCTGTCCCCATAACTAGTGGAGGAAGGCTGGGACTGCACAGAGGGTCCCTGTCCCCATAACTAGTGGAGGAAGGGTGGGACTGCACAGAGGGTTCCCTGTCCCCATAACTAGTGGAGGAAGGGTGGGACTGCACAGAGGGGTCACTGTCCCCATAACTAGTGGAGGAAGAGGGGGACTGCACATTGGGGTCCGTGTCCCCATAACTAGTGGAGGAAGGCTGGGACTGCACAGAGGGTCCCTGTCCCCATAACAAGTGGAGGAAGGCTGGGACTGCACAGAGGGTCCATGTCCCCATAACTAGTGGAGGAAGGGGGGGACTGCACAGAGGGTCCCTGTCCCCATAACTAGTGGAGGAAGGCTGGGACTGCACAGAGGGTTCCCTGTCCCCATAACTAGTGGAGAAAGGGTGGGACTGCACAGAGGGTCCCTGTCCCCATAACTAGTGGAGGAAGGCTGGGACTGCACAGAGGGTTCCCTGTACCCATAACTAGTGGAGGAAGGGTGGGACTGCACAGAGGGTCCCTGTCCCCATAACTAGTGGAGGAAGGCTGGGACTGCACAGAGGGGTCCCTGTCCCCATAACTAGTGGAGGAAGGGTGGGACTGCACAGAGGGTCCCTGTCCCCATAACTAGTGGAGGAAGGGTGGGACTGCACAGAGGGTCCCTGTCCCCATAACTAGTGGAGGAAGGGTGGGACTGCACAGAGGGTTCCCTGTCCCCATAACTAGTCGAGGAAGGGGGGACTGCATAGAGGGTCCATGTCCCCATAACTAGTGGAGGAAGGGGGGGACTGCATAGAGGGATTGCTGTCCCCATAACTAGTGGAGGAAGGGTGGGACTGCATAGAGGGGTCCCTGTCCCCATAACTAGTGGTGGAAGGGTGGGACTGCACAGAGGGTACCTGTCCCCATAACTAATGGAGGAAGACTGGGACTGCACAGAGGGTCCCTGTCCCCATAACTAGTGGAGGAAGGGTGGGACTGCACAGAGGGGTCCCTGTCCCCATAACTAGTGGAGGAAGGGTGGGACTGCACAGAGGGTCCCTGTCCCCATAACTAGTGGAGGAAGGGTGGGACTGCACAGAGGGTCCCTGTCCCCATCACTAGTGGAGGAAGGGGGGACTGAAAAGAGGGTCCCTGTCCCCATAACTAGTAGAGGAAGGGTGGGACTGCATAGAGGGTCCATGTCCCCATAACTAGTGGAGGAAGGGTGGGACTGCAGAGGGGCCCATGTCCCCATAACTAGTGGAGGAAGGGTGGGACTGCAGAGGGGCCCATGTCCCCATAACTAGTGGAGGAAGGGTGGGACTGCACAGAGGGTCCCTGTCCCCATAACTAGTCGAGGAAGGGTGGGACTGCACAGAGGGTCCCTGTCCCCATAACTAGTGGAGGAAGGGTGGGACTGCACAGAGGGTTCCCTGTCCCCATAACTAGTGGAGGAAGGGTGGGACTGCACAGAGGGTCCATGTCCCCATAACTAGTGGAGGAAGGGTGGGACTGCACAGAGGGTTCCCTGTCCCCATAACTAGTGGAGGAAGGGTGGGACTGCACAGAGGGTTCCCTGTCCCCATAACTAGTGGAGGAAGGGTGGGACTGCACAGAGGGTTCCCTGTCCCCATAACTAGTGGAGGAAGGGTGGGACTGCACAGAGGGTTCCCTGTCCCCATAACTAGTGGAGGAAGGGTGGGACTGCACAGAGGGTTCCCTGTCCCCATAACTAGTGGAGGAAGGGTGGGACTGCACAGAGGGTCCATGTCCCCATAACTAGTGGAGGAAGGGTGGGACTGCACAGAGGGTCCCTGTCCTCATAACTAGTGGAGGAATGGTGGGACTGCACAGAGGGTCCCTGTCCCCATAACTAGTGGAGGAAGGGTGGGACTGCACAGAGGGGTCCCTGTCCCCATACCTAGTGGAGGAAGGGTGGGACTGCACAGAGGGGTCCCTGTCCCCATACCTAGTGGAGGAAGGGGGGGACTGCATAGAGGGGTCCCTGTCCCCATAACTAGTGGAGGAATGGTGGGACTGCACAGAGGGGTCCCTGTCCCCATAACTAGTGGAGGAAGGGTGGGACTGCACAGAGGGGTCCCTGTCCCCATACCTAGTGGAGGAAGGGGGGGACTGCATAGAGGGGTCCCTGTCCCCATAACTAGTGGAGGAATGGTGGGACTGCACAGAGGGGTCCCTGTCCCCATAACTAGTGGAGGAAGGGTGGGACTGCACAGAGGGGTCCCTGTCCCCATACCTAGTGGAGGAAGGGGGGGACTGCATAGAGGGGTCCCTGTCCCCATAACTAGTGGAGGAAGGGTGGGACTGCACAGAGGGGTCCCTGTCCCCATAACTAGTGGAGGAAGGGTGGGACTGCACAGAGGGGTCCCTGTCCCCATACCTAGTGGAGGAAGGGGGGGGACTGCATAGAGGGGTCCCTGTCCCCATAACTAGTGGAGGAAGAGTGGGACTGCACAGAGGGGTCCCTGTCCCCATAACTAGTGGAGGAAGGGTGGGACTGCACAGAGGGGTCCCTGTCCCCATAACTAGTGGAGGAAGGGTGGGACTGCACAGAGGGTCCCTGTCCCCATAACTAGTGGAGGAAGAGGGGGACTGCACAGAGGGGTCCCTGTCCCCATAACTAGTGGAGGAAGGGTGGGACTGCACAGAGGGGTCCCTGTCCCCATAACTAGTGGAGGAAGGGTGGGACTGCACAGAGGGGTCCCTGTCCCCATAACTAGTGGAGGAAGGGTGGGACTGCACAGAGGGTTCCCTGTCCCCATAACTAGTGGAGGAAGGGTGGGACTGCACAGAGGGTTCCCTGTCCCCATAACTAGTCGAGGAAGGGGGGACTGCATAGAGGGTCCATGTCCCCATAACTAGTGGAGGAAGGGGGGGACTGCATAGAGGGATTGCTGTCCCCATAACTAGTGGAGGAAGGGTGGGACTGCATAGAGGGGTCCCTGTCCCCATAACTAGTGGTGGAAGGGTGGGACTGCACAGAGGGTACCTGTCCCCATAACTAATGGAGGAAGACTGGGACTGCACAGAGGGTCCCTGTCCCCATAACTAGTGGAGGAAGGGTGGGACTGCACAGAGGGGTCCCTGTCCCCATAACTAGTGGAGGAAGGGTGGGACTGCACAGAGGGTCCCTGTCCCCATAACTAGTGGAGGAAGGGTGGGACTGCACAGAGGGTCCCTGTCCCCATCACTAGTGGAGGAAGGGGGGACTGAACAGAGGGTCCCTGTCCCCATAACTAGTAGAGGAAGGGTGGGACTGCATGGAGGGTCCATGTCCCCATAACTAGTGGAGGAAGGGTGGGACTGCAGAGAGGCCCATGTCCCCATAACTAGTGGAGGAAGGGTGGGACTGCAGAGGGGCCCATGTCCCCATAACTAGTGGAGGAAGGGTGGGACTGCACAGAGGGTCCCTGTCCCCATAACTAGTCGAGGAAGGGTGGGACTGCACAGAGGGTCCCTGTCCCCATAACTAGTGGAGGAAGGGTGGGACTGCACAGAGGGTTCCCTGTCCCCATAACTAGTGGAGGAAGGGTGGGACTGCACAGAGGGTCCATGTCCCCATAACTAGTGGAGGAAGGGTGGGACTGCACAGAGGGTTCCCTGTCCCCATAACTAGTGGAGGAAGGGTGGGACTGCACAGAGGGTCCCTGTCCCCATAACTAGTGGAGGAAGGGTGGGACTGCACAGAGGGTCCCTGTCCCCATAACTAGTGGAGGAAGGGTGGGACTGCACAGAGGGTCCCTGTCCCCATAACTAGTGGAGGAAGGGTGGGACTGCACAGAGGGTCCATGTCCCCATAACTAGTGGAGGAAGGGGGGGACTGAACAGAGGGTCCCTGTCCCCATAACTAGTGGAGGAAGGGTGGGACTGCACAGAGGGGTCCCTGTCCCCATAACTAGTGGAGGAAGGGTGGGACTGCACAGAGGGTCCCTGTCCCCATAACTAGTGGAGGAAGGGTGGGACTGCACAGAGGGGTTCCTGTCCCCATAACTAGTGGAGGAAGGGTGGGACTGCACAGAGGGTCCCTGTCCCCATAACTAGTGGAGGAAGGGTGGGACTGCACAGAGGGGTCCCTGTCCCCATACCTAGTGGAGGAAGGGGGGGACTGCACAGAGGGTCCCTGTCCCCATAACTAGTGGAGGAAGGGTGGGACTGCACAGAGGGGTCCCTGTCCCCATAACTAGTGGAGGAAGGGTGGGACTGCACAGAGGGTCCCTGTCCCCATAACTAGTGGAGGAAGGGTGGGACTGCACAGAGGGGTCCCTGTCCCCATACCTAGTGGAGGAAGGGGGGGACTGCATAGAGGGGTCCCTGTCCCCATAACTAGTGGAGGAAGGGTGGGACTGCACAGAGGGGTCCCTGTCCCCATAACTAGTGGAGGAAGGGTGGGACTGCACAGAGGGGTCCCTGTCCCCATAACTAGTGGAGGAAGGGTGGGACTGCACAGAGGGTCCCTGTCCCCATAACTATTGGAGGAAGAGGGGGACTGCACAGAGGGGTCCCTGTCCCCATAACTAGTGGAGGAAGGGTGGGACTGCACAGAGGGGTCCCTGTCCCCATAACTAGTGGAGGAAGGGTGGGACTGCACAGAGGGGTCCCTGTCCCCATAACTAGTGGAGGAAGGGTGGGACTGCACAGAGGGTTCCCTGTCCCCATAACTAGTGGAGGAAGGGTGGGACTGCACAGAGGGTCCCTGTCCCCATAACTAGTGGAGGAAGGGTGGGACTGCACAGAGGGTCCCTGTCCCCATAACTAGTGGAGGAAGGGTGGGACTGCACAGAGGGGTCCCTGTCCCCATAACTAGTGGAGGAAGGGTGGGACTGCACAGAGGGTCCCTGTCCCCATAACTAGTGGAGGAAGGGTGGGACTGCACAGAGGGGTCCCTGTCCCCATAACTAGTGGAGGAAGGGTGGGACTGCACAGAGGGGTCCCTGTCCCCATAACTAGTGGAGGAAGGGTGGGACTGCACAGAGGGTTCCCTGTCCCCATAACTAGTGGAGGAAGGGTGGGACTGCACAGAGGGTCCCTGTCCCCATAACTAGTGGAGGAAGGGTGGGACTGCACAGAGGGTTCCCTGTCCCCATAACTAGTGGAGGAAGGGTGGGACTGCACAGAGGGTCCCTGTCCCCATAACTAGTGGAGGAAGGGTGGGACTGCACAGAGGGTCCATGTCCCCATAACTAGTGGAGGAAAGCTGGGACTGCACAGAGGGTCCCTGTCCCCATAACTAGTGGAGGAAGGGGGGACTGCACAGAGGGTCCCTGTCCCCATAACTAGTGGAGGAAAGCTGGGACTGCACAGAGGGTCCCTGTCCCCATAACTAGTGGAGGAAGGGGGGACTGCACAGAGGGTCCCTGTCCCCATAACTAGTGGAGGAAGGGTGGGACTGCACAGAGGGGTCCCTGTCCCCATAACTAGTGGAGGAAGGGTGGGACTGCACAGAGGGGTCCCTGTCCCCATAACTAGTGGAGGAAGGGTGGGACTGCACAGAGGGTCCCTGTCCCCATAACTAGTGGAGGAAGAGGGGGACTGCACAGAGGGGTCCCTGTCCCCATAACTAGTGGAGGAAGGGTGGGACTGCACAGAGGGGTCCCTGTCCCCATAACTAGTGGAGGAAGGGTGGGACTGCACAGAGGGGTCCCTGTCCCCATAACTAGTGGAGGAAGGGTGGGACTGCACAGAGGGTCCATGTCCCCATAACTAGTGGAGGAAAGCTGGGACTGCACAGAGGGTCCCTGTCCCCATAACTAGTGGAGGAAGGGGGGACTGCACAGAGGGTCCCTGTCCCCATAACTAGTGGAGGAAGGGGGGACTGCACAGAGGGTCCCTGTCCCCATAACTAGTGGAGGAAGAGGGGGACTGCACAGAGGGGTCCCTGTCCCCATAACTAGTGGAGGAAGAGGGGGACTGCACAGAGGGGTCCATGTCCCCATAACTAGTGGAGGAAGGGTGGGACTGCACAGAGGGTCCATGTCCCCATAACTAGTGGAGGAAAGCTGGGACTGCACAGAGGGTCCCTGTCCCCATAACTAGTGGAGGAAGGGGGGACTGCACAGAGGGTCCCTGTCCCCATAACTAGTGGAGGAAGAGGGGGACTGCACAGAGGGTCCCTGTCCCCATAACTAGTGGAGGAAGAGGGGGACTGCACAGAGGGGTCCCTGTCCCCATAACTAGTGGAGGAAGGGTGGGACTGCACAGAGGGTCCTTGTCCCCATAACTAGTGGAGGAAGGGTGGGACTGCACAGAGGGTCCCTGTCCCCATAACTAGTGGAGGAAGGGGGGACTGCACAGAGGGTCCCTGTCCCCATAACTAGTGGAGGAAGGGGGACTGCACAGAGGGTCCCTGTCCCCATAACTAGTGGAGGAAGAGGGGGACTGCACAGAGGGGTCCCTGTCCCCATAACTAGTGGAGGAAGGGGGGACTGCACAGAGGGTCCCTGTCCCCATAACTAGTGGAGGAAGGGGGGACTGCACAGAGGGTCCCTGTCCCCATAACTAGTGGAGGAAGAGGGGGACTGCACAGAGGGTCCCTGTCCCCATAACTAGTGGAGGAAGAGGGGGACTGCACAGAGGGGTCCCTGTCCCCATAACTAGTGGAGGAAGGGTGGGACTGCACAGAGGGGTCCCTGTCCCCATAACTAGTGGAGGAAGGGTGGGACTGCACAGAGGGTCCCTGTCCCCATAACTACTGGAGGAAGAGGGGACTGCACAGAGGGGTCCCTGTCCCCATAACTAGTGGAGGAAGGGTGGGACTGCACAGAGGGGTCCCTGTCCCCATAACTAGTGGAGGAAGGGTGGGACTGCACAGAGGGGTCCCTGTCCCCATAACTAGTGGAGGAAGGGTGGGACTGCACAGAGGGTCCATGTCCCCATAACTAGTGGAGGAAAGCTGGGACTGCACAGAGGGTCCCTGTCCCCATAACTAGTGGAGGAAGGGGGGACTGCACAGAGGGTCCCTGTCCCCATAACTAGTCGAGGAAGGGTGGGACTGCACAGAGGGTCCCTGTCCCCATAACTAGTGGAGGAAGAGGGGGACTGCACAGAGGGTCCCTGTCCCCATAACTAGTGGAGGAAGGGGGGACTGCACAGAGGGTCCCTGTCCCCATAACTAGTGGAGGAAGAGGGGGACTGCACAGAGGGTCCCTGTCCCCATAACTAGTGGAGGAATGGTGGGACTGCACAGAGGGGTCCCTGTCCCCATAACTAGTGGAGGAAGGGTGGGACTGCACAGAGGGTCCCTGTCCCCATAACTAGTGGAGGAAGGGTGGGACTGCACAGAGGGGTCCCTGTCCCCATAACTAGTGGAGGAAGGGTGGGACTGCACAGAGGGTTCCCTGTCCCCATAACTAGTGGAGGAAGAGGGGGACTGCACAGAGGGTCCCTGTCCCCATAACTAGTGGAGGAAAGCTGGGACTGCACAGAGGGTCCCTGTCCCCATAACTAGTGGAGGAAGGGTGGGACTGCACAGAGGGGTCCCTGTCCCCATAACTAGTGGAGGAAGGGTGGGACTGCACAGAGGGGTCCCTGTCCCCATAACTAGTGGAGGAAGGGTGGGACTGCACAGAGGGGTCCCTGTCCCCATAACTAGTGGAGGAAGGGTGGGACTGCACAGAGGGTCCATGTCCCCATAACTAGTGGAGGAAAGCTGGGACTGCACAGAGGGTCCCTGTCCCCATAACTAGTGGAGGAAGGGGGGACTGCACAGAGGGTCCCTGTCCCCATAACTAGTGGAGGAAAGCTGGGACTGCACAGAGGGTCCCTGTCCCCATAACTAGTGGAGGAAGGGGGGACTGCACAGAGGGTCCCTGTCCCCATAACTAGTGGAGGAAGGGTGGGACTGCACAGAGGGGTCCCTGTCCCCATAACTAGTGGAGGAAGGGTGGGACTGCACAGAGGGTCCCTGTCCCCATAACTAGTGGAGGAAGAGGGGGACTGCACAGAGGGGTCCCTGTCCCCATAACTAGTGGAGGAAGGGTGGGACTGCACAGAGGGGTCCCTGTCCCCATAACTAGTGGAGGAAGGGTGGGACTGCACAGAGGGGTCCCTGTCCCCATAACTAGTGGAGGAAGGGTGGGACTGCACAGAGGGTCCCTGTCCCCATAACTAGTGGAGGAAGGGTGGGACTGCACAGAGGGTCCCTGTCCCCATAACTAGTGGAGGAAGAGGGGGACTGCACAGAGGGGTCCCTGTCCCCATAACTAGTGGAGGAAGGGTGGGACTGCACAGAGGGGTCCCTGTCCCCATAACTAGTGGAGGAAGGGTGGGACAGCACAGAGGGGTCCCTGTCCCCATAACTAGTGGAGGAAGGGGGGACTGCATAGAGGGTCCATGTCCCCATAACTAGTGGAGGAAGGGTGGGACTGCACAGAGGGGTCCCTGTCCCCATAACTAGTGGAGGAAGGGTGGGACTGCACAGAGGGGTCCCTGTCCCCATAACTAGTGGAGGAAGGTGGGACTGCACAGAGGGTCCCTGTCCCCATAACTAGTGGAGGAAGGCTGGGACTGCACAGAGGGTCCATGTCCCCATAACTAGTGGAGGAAGGGTGGGACTGCACAGAGGGGTCCCTGTCCCCATAACTAGTGGAGGAAGGGGGGACTGCACAGAGGGTCCCTGTCCCCATAACTAGTGGAGGAAGGGTGGGACTGCACAGAGGGGTCCCTGTCCCCATAACTAGTGGAGGAAGGTGGGACTGCACAGAGGGTCCCTGTCCCCATAACTAGTGGAGGAAGGGTGGGACTGCACAGAGGGTCCCTGTCCCCATAACTAGTGGAGGAAGGGTGGGACTGCACAGAGGGTCCCTGTCCCCATAACTAGTGGAGGAAGGGTGGGACTGCACAGAGGGTCCCTGTCCCCATAACTAGTGGAGGAAGGTGGGACTGCACAGAGGGTCCCTGTCCCCATAACTAGTGGAGGAAGGCTGGGACTGCACAGAGGGTCCCTGTCCCCATAACTAGTGGAGGAAGGGTGGGACTGCACAGAGGTTCCCTGTCCCCATAACTAGTGGAGGAAGGGTGGGACTGCACAGAGGGTCCCTGTCCCCATAACTAGTGGAGGAAGAGGGGGACTGCACAGAGGGTCCCTGTCCCCATAACTAGTGGAGCAAGGGTGGGACTGCATAGAGGGTCCATGTCCCCATAACTAGTGGAGGAAGGGGGACTGCACAGAGGGTCCCTGTCCCCATAACTAGTGGAGGAAGGTGGGACTGCACAGAGGGTCCCTGTCCCCATAACTAGTGGAGGAAGGGTGGGACTGCACAGAGGGTTCCCTGTCCCCATAACTAGTGGAGGAAGGGTGGGACTGCACAGAGGGTCCCTGTCCCCATAACTAGTGGAGGAAGGGTGGGACTGCACAGAGGGGTCCCTGTCCCCATAACTAGTGGAGGAAGGGTGGGACTGCACAGAGGGGTCCCTGTCCCCATACCTAGTGGAGGAAGGGTGGGACTGCACAGAGGGTCCCTGTCCCCATAACTAGTGGAGGAAGGGTGGGACTGCACAGAGGGTTCCCTGTCCCCATAACTAGTGGAGGAAGAGGGGGACTGCACAGAGGGGTCCCTGTCCCCATAACTAGTGGAGGAAGGGTGGGACTGCACAGAGGGTTCCCTGTCCCCATAACTAGTGGAGGAAGGGTGGGACTGCACAGAGGGTCCCTGTCCCCATAACTAGTGGAGGAAGGGTGGGACTGCACAGAGGGTTCCCTGTCCCCATAACTAGTGGAGGAAGGGTGGGACTGCACAGAGGGGTCCCTGTCCCCATAACTAGTGGAGGAAGGGTGGGACTGCACAGAGGGTTCCCTGTCCCCATAACTAGTGGAGGAAGGGTGGGACTGCACAGAGGGTCCCTGTCCCCATAACTAGTGGAGGAAGGGTGGGACTGCACAGAGGGTTCCCTGTCCCCATAACTAGTGGAGGAAGAGGGGGACTGCACAGAGGGTCCCTGTCCCCATAACTAGTGGAGGAAAGCTGGGACTGCACAGAGGGTCCCTGTCCCCATAACTAGTGGAGGAAGGGTGGGACTGCACAGAGGGGTCCCTGTCCCCATAACTAGTGGAGGAAGGGTGGGACTGCACAGAGGGTCCCTGTCCCCATAACTAGTGGAGGAAGGGTGGGACTGCACAGAGGGGTCCCTGTCCCCATAACTAGTGGAGGAAGGGTGGGACTGCACAGAGGGTCCATGTCCCCATAACTAGTGGAGGAAAGCTGGGACTGCACAGAGGGTCCCTGTCCCCATAACTAGTGGAGGAAGGGGGGACTGCACAGAGGGTCCCTGTCCCCATAACTAGTGGAGGAAAGCTGGGACTGCACAGAGGGTCCCTGTCCCCATAACTAGTGGAGGAAGGGGGGACTGCACAGAGGGTCCCTGTCCCCATAACTAGTGGAGGAAGGGTGGGACTGCACAGAGGGGTCCCTGTCCCCATAACTAGTGGAGGAAGGGTGGGACTGCACAGAGGGTCCCTGTCCCCATAACTAGTGGAGGAAGAGGGGGACTGCACAGAGGGGTCCCTGTCCCCATAACTAGTGGAGGAAGGGTGGGACTGCACAGAGGGGTCCCTGTCCCCATAACTAGTGGAGGAAGGGTGGGACTGCACAGAGGGGTCCCTGTCCCCATAACTAGTGGAGGAAGGGTGGGACTGCACAGAGGGTCCCTGTCCCCATAACTAGTGGAGGAAGGGTGGGACTGCACAGAGGGTCCCTGTCCCCATAACTAGTGGAGGAAGAGGGGGACTGCACAGAGGGGTCCCTGTCCCCATAACTAGTGGAGGAAGGGTGGGACTGCACAGAGGGGTCCCTGTCCCCATAACTAGTGGAGGAAGGGTGGGACAGCACAGAGGGGTCCCTGTCCCCATAACTATTGGAGGAAGGGGGGACTGCATAGAGGGTCCATGTCCCCATAACTAGTGGAGGAAGGGTGGGACTGCACAGAGGGGTCCCTGTCCCCATAACTAGTGGAGGAAGGGTGGGACTGCACAGAGGGGTCCCTGTCCCCATAACTAGTGGAGGAAGGTGGGACTGCACAGAGGGTCCCTGTCCCCATAACTAGTGGAGGAAGGCTGGGACTGCACAGAGGGTCCATGTCCCCATAACTAGTGGAGGAAGGGTGGGACTGCACAGAGGGTCCCTGTCCCCATAACTAGTGGAGGAAGGGTGGGACTGCACAGAGGGTCCCTGTCCCCATAACTAGTGGAGGAAGGGTGGGACTGCACAGAGGGTCCCTGTCCCCATAACTAGTGGAGGAAGGGTGGGACTGCACAGAGGGTCCCTGTCCCCATAACTAGTGGAGGAAGGTGGGACTGCACAGAGGGTCCCTGTCCCCATAACTAGTGGAGGAAGGCTGGGACTGCACAGAGGGTCCCTGTCCCCATAACTAGTGGAGGAAGGGTGGGACTGCACAGAGGGTCCCTGTCCCCATAACTAGTGGAGGAAGAGGGGGACTGCACAGAGGGTCCCTGTCCCCATAACTAGTGGAGGAAGGGTGGGACTGCATAGAGGGTCCATGTCCCCATAACTAGTGGAGGAAGGGGGACTGCACAGAGGGTCCCTGTCCCCATAACTAGTGGAGGAAGGTGGGACTGCACAGAGGGTCCCTGTCCCCATAACTAGTGGAGGAAGGGTGGGACTGCACAGAGGGTTCCCTGTCCCCATAACTAGTGGAGGAAGGGTGGGACTGCACAGAGGGTCCCTGTCCCCATAACTAGTGGAGGAAGGGTGGGACTGCACAGAGGGGTCCCTGTCCCCATAACTAGTGGAGGAAGGGTGGGACTGCACAGAGGGGTCCCTGTCCCCATAACTAGTGGAGGAAGGGTGGGACTGCACAGAGGGTCCCTGTCCCCATAACTAGTGGAGGAAGGGTGGGACTGCACAGAGGGTCCCTGTCCCCATAACTAGTGGAGGAAGGGGGGACTGCACAGAGGGTCTCTGTCCCCATAACTAGTCGAGGAAGGGTGGGACTGCACAGAGGGTCTCTGTCCCCATAACTAGTGGAGGAAGGGTGGGACTGCACAGAGGGGTCCCTGTCCCCATAACTAGTGGAGGAAGGGTGGGACTGCACAGAGGGTCCCTGTCCCCATAACTAGTGGAGGAAGGGGGGACTGCACAGAGGGTCCCTGTCCCCATAACTAGTGGAGGAAGGGTGGGACTGCACAGAGGGTTCCCTGTCCCCATAACTAGTGGAGGAAGGGTGGGACTGCACAGAGGGTCCCTGTCCCCATAACTAGTGGAGGAAGGGTGGGACTGCACAGAGGGGTCCCTGTCCCCATAACTAGTGGAGGAAGGGTGGGACTGCACAGAGGGTCCCTGTCCCCATAACTAGTGGAGGAAGGGTGGGACTGCACAGAGGGTCCCTGTCCCCATAACTAGTGGAGGAAGGGTGGGACTGCACAGAGGGTCCCTGTCCCCATAACTAGTGGAGGAAGGTGGGACTGCACAGAGGGTCCCTGTCCCCATAACTAGTGGAGGAAGGGTGGGACTGCAGAGAGGGTCCCTGTCCCCATAGCTAGTGGAGGAAGAGGGGGACTGCACAGAGGGTCCCTGTCCCCATAACTAGTGGAGGAAGGGTGGGACTGCACAGAGGGTTCATGTCCCCATAACTAGTGGAGGAAGTGTAGGACTGCACAGAGGGTCCCTGTCCCCATAACTAGTGGAGGAAGGGTGGGACTGCACAGAGGGTCCCTGTCCCCATAACTAGTGGAGGAAGGGTGGGACTGCACAGAGGGTCCCTGTCCCCATAACTAGTGGAGGAAGGGTGGGACTGCACAGAGGGTCCCTGTCCCCATAACTAGTGGAGGAAGGGTGGGACTGCACAGAGGGTCCCTGTCCCCATAACTAGTGGAGGAAGGGTGGGACTGCACAGAGGGTCCCTGTCCCCATAACTAGTGGAGGAAGGTGGGACTGCACAGAGGGTCCCTGTCCCCATAACTAGTGGAGGAAGGGTGGGACTGCAGAGAGGGTTCATGTCCCCATAACTAGTGGAGGAAGTGTAGGACTGCACAGAGGGTCCCTGTCCCCATAACTAGTGGAGGAAGGGTGGGACTGCACAGAGGGTCCCTGTCCCCATAACTAGTGGAGGAAGGGTGGGACTGCACAGAGGGTCCCTGTCCCCATAACTAGTGGAGGAAGGGTGGGACTGCACAGAGGGTCCCTGTCCCCATAACTAGTGGAGGAAGGTGGGACTGCACAGAGGGTCCCTGTCCCCATAACTAGTGGAGGAAGGGTGGGACTGCAGAGAGGGTCCCTGTCCCCATAGCTAGTGGAGGAAGAGGGGGACTGCACAGAGGGTCCCTGTCCCCATAACTAGTGGAGGAAGGGTGGGACTGCACAGAGGGTTCATGTCCCCATAACTAGTGGAGGAAGGGTAGGACTGCACAGAGGGTCCCTGTCCCCATACCTAGTGGAGGAAGGGGGGACTGCATAGAGGGGTCCCTGTCCCCATAACTAGTGGAGGAAGGGGGGACTGCATAGAGGGGTCCCTGTCCCCATAACTAGTGGAGGAATGGTGGGACTGCCAGAGGGTTCCCTGTCCCCATAACTAGTGGAGGAAGGGTGGGACTGCACAGAGGGTCCCTGTCCCCATAACTAGTGGAGGAAGGGGGGGACTGCATAGAGGGTCCCTGTCCCCATAACTAGTGGAGGAAGGGTGGGACTGCACAGAGGGGTCCCTGTCCCCATAACTAGTGGAGGAAGAGGGGGACTGCACAGAGGGGTCCCTGTCCCCATAACTAGTGGAGGAAGAGGGGGACTGCATAGAGGGTCCATGTCCCCATAACTAGTGGAGGAAGGGGGGGACTGCATAGAGTGTCCCTGTCCTCATAACTAGTGGAGGAAAGCTGGGACTGCACAGAGGGTCCCTGTCCCCATAACTAGTGGAGGAAGAGGGGGACTGCACAGAGGGTCCCTGTCCCCATAACTAGTGGAGGAAGGGTGGGACTGCACAGAGGGGTCCTTTTCCCCATAACTAGTGGAGGAAGGCTGGGACTGCACAGAGTGGTCCATGTCTCCATAACTAGTGGAGGAAGGGTGGGATTGCACAGAGGGTTCCCTGTCCCCATAACTAGTGGAGGAAGGGTGGGACTGCACAGAGGGTCCCTGTCCCCTTAGCTAGTGGAGGAAGGGTGGGACTGCACAGAGGGGTACTTGTCCCCATAACTAGTGGAGGAAGGCTGGGACTGCACAGAGTGGTCCATGTCCCCATAGGTAGTGGAGGAAGCCTGGGACTGCACAGAGGGTCCCTGTCCCCATAGCTAGTGGAGTAAGGCTGGGACTGCACAGAAGGGCCCGTGTCCCCATTACTTTTGGAGGAAGGGCTGAGAGTGCAGAGGCGTCCGTGTCTCCACAACAGGATTGGGACTCCTTCTGCTGCCCTGGAAGTTCACAGGTCCAATGCAGGTGTCCTCAGGTGCAGAGGGACAGAGCTGGGAACAGAGCCCTGGGAAGACCAAAGGACACTCCCCGACCTCATTCCTGCTGCACACCCCAGGTACAAGCAAGAGGCAAGGCTCCAGCAGTCACAAGCACCTCCATAACCAGAAGTCCCTTGTGACCCCTCTGAGAAAGGCCCAGTGCCTAGGAGGTCCTCGCCTACCCTGGGGTTGAGATGAGCTCTCAGCTGGACAAAGGGGTAAAAGCAGGATTGCTGATGGGATGCTGGAACAGCATGCAGTGGGAAGGCAGGCGTCCACTCCCCCGACACATCTATCCAGACTCAAAGGACGGGATCCATGTCCCCTCCCATGCTCAGCTGGTGTGAGTGTCGCCTCTGTCACGCACATGCTGCGTCGGCACTTTAACTGTGTGCACTGAGGCTGCGTGGTTCACGTCACATGTCACCCCACACACCAGAAAGAAGGCGGGTCAACAAAGTGGCTGGCCTGTGCTGTCCCTGCCCCAGCCCCTCACCCTGCTGCGTCACGTCTGCCACCCGTGGGGGCAGCACTGGGAGCTGGTCTGCAGCTTTCCAAACTGATGAAGCGGATGGAGCCCGGCAGCCGTCACCTGCCCCCCACCTGAGCTCAGGCAGCCCCATCTGGCAGGACCATGGACCCCAGCTGCACTCGGCTTGTGGGGCAGGTCTGCTGGGTCTTTCAGAGATTGTCCGGCTCCTGCCTGCCTCTGCCCCACGCAGGGCTGCCCCCCGACTCTGTGGAGTACACCCTGGCCCCTGTCGAGGGGCCCCACTCACAACACAGGGGTGGGCACTGAGATTCGCACCCCCACAGTTGAAAGTTTCCTGGGGAACCCACCTGCCCATCCCCCATCGCCCTGCCCCCCTGGACTCTCCTGACCCCTGCTCTTCGGGACCGACCTGGTGCTGGGCCTGCCTGGACAGGCCTTGCCCCATCCAACAGCCTCTCCCCAGGACACCATGGACCTGCCCGTGGGGAGCTAGCTCTCTGCAGGGCAGTGCACTGGGTCTCCTGGAGGAGCCACAGACCAGGCCCTGACCTTGCGCTGGAGGGAACAGTGGGTGTCCACTCACTCGGGCTCTGTGACGGTGCTCTCCCTGTCTGGTTTCCAGCAGGGAATCGGGTGAGGACCAGGGGGATCGTTGGCCCCCAACTCTGTGCAGAGTGCAGAGGCCCAGGGCACGCAGGTCAGCCTCACCCTTAGCAGGGACCCAGCTTCTGTTCCTCCCTCCATGACAGCAGGGCCACTTCTGCCCCCGCCCGCATGTGCACCACAGCAGAAACCTGCTGCCACTGAGGATCCCGGGCCCCCTGGTGGGAAGGTGGCTGCCAGAGCCGCCTCTGCCTGAGAGGTTCTCCAGGGCCTCCAGGGTCCTTCCAGCCGTCTGAAGCCAGGCCTCAGTGGGACTGCCTCTTCTGTGGGCCCGCTGGGGAAAGTTCTTCTGGGGTCCCGGCCAGAGGGCAGCACTGCCCGGTCAGCTCTCCCACCCCTGCCTCAGCTCCACCGCACCTGGCTCTTGTCAGCCTGTCTCGGAATCCTTCAGGTCTGTGCCCCCCCCCCAGGGCTCCAGCACTCCCCACACCAAGACAAGCCTGGCAGGCTGCCCCCTCCCCTGGGCTACGCCAGAGCCTCTGCAGCTCTGAGACCCCACCCCAGGGTCTTCCGGGAGGCCCCATGCCTGAGCTCTGGCCAGTTCTCCTCGGTGCTTGTCTTCCCTGTAGGGCATCTGTGACTCCCAGAGTCCCCAGTCCCTGCTGCTCGTGGGGTCCTGGCTCCCCCAGGCTCTGCTCTGTCTTCAAGGGTGAAGTCAAGTCAAAGAATTTCCCCAGATCTCTCCTGTCCTTCCTCTGGATTTGGAAGTCCACTGATTTGGGGTATAAGTTGGTGGACAAGGTCTCTGCAGTAGAATTTGTAAACCACAGTTGAAGGTTTACCTGTGAGCAGCCTCCACTCTCGAAGGTGCCTGGCCTGAGATGCAGTGCCATGAGGGAGGCCCAATGGTGGTGCAGCCATGGGTGAGGTCCAATGCCAGCCCTGCTCCTGAGGTCATGGTGCCACTGGCTGGAGGAACAGCACACACCGGACAGAGGACTCAGGCAGTGAATTCAGCTGTTCATATTAGAGATGGCTACCCTGCTGCCAAAGTATTCAGCACTACAAGGACTCGGGACCTACAGAAGGACCAGGATCAGGTCCCCGTTTGGATGCGTAGCACGCAGATGGACAAGGTCTGATATGTGTACAAATCTTTGGGAATACAGAGGAGGCTCTGGTCATCTGCAGGTACATCTACACACGGAACAAGGATCTGGCCCTTGCTTGCCCTGCGGTGACCCCTGCAACCCACAGGTGCAGGTGGGAGGCGGGAACAGTCTGGGCTGGTACACCAGGAGGCAGACAGCCCCTGCAGCCCAGTCATCCTGGACACAAAACATGTGGCTCTGTCCAGCCTTCTCAGGAGACCCGAATTACACACAGGCTGGGAAACAGATGGCAGAGACGGCCTCTGTCAACGACACCCATCTCCAATGTCTGCCCCACAGGATCCCTTAGATCATCAAGGTGCCTCCCTTTCCCCTCCCCCAGGTGTGGCAGGGACTGGTCCACTGGAGGTACTCAGGGAAGGTGACCAAGACATCCGTGGGCAGCTGGTGGGTGAGCACCAAGTTTCTCAGAGGACTCCAACAAGAACAGCCTCGGGGTGCCATCTGGAGGTTTTAGAGAAAGAACAAATTCTTGCTCCCACCTGAGAAATTTCAAGAGCTAGGACTTCTGTGGGTCCCCCAGGTGTGAACAGATCTAACGTGCGAGCCAACCTTTGGATCTGGGATATTTGGATTGTCCCGTTCAAACCACAAAAACGCAAACCTCATTTTTCACCTACTTCAGGTGACATCCTTCCAGTTCGTCTGATAAGAGTTCATTATTTCACCCGTGATCTTCTGCTTAAGGGATAGGAAGATGTGCTCTGGACAGAGTGGAGAGCGGTGTGGTGTGGGCACGCACGTGTGTGTGAAGAGTGTGTTTGCTCACCACAGACCTGAGACTGAACCCCTCTTACACATGGGGAAGAAGCTGAAGAAAAACAGAGTGACGCCGTGTCCTCACGGGGGTCTGATGACGGACAGCCGCCGTGGCCCCAGGCCCCTGCCCTTGCAGCCTGCTCAATCCAGGGCTCCTCTTTCCAAGACCCTGGACACAGAGCTCCGTCACCACTGCTCCACTGCTGGTCCCCGACTGAGGTGTGGCCTGTGTCTCGTCCCCAGAGCTGAGATGGACAGTGCTGCTGTCAACCCCACCTTTGGGTTCCGCTATGGACAGGAAGTGTTCAGGCTGCAGGGGAGAGACCCCCTCTCCAGGGCCCTGAATTTCACCAGAAGCAGAGCTGCAGTCTCAGGCACAGCCCTGGGTGTGGCACGCAGCTCCCCGCCACCGGAAGCAGGGCCTCCCAGGAGAAGGTCCAGGCGCACAAGCCCGCTCCAGCCCAGATCCTGTCACATCAGCCTCGCTAGGGTCATCCCCTCCTAGAGACGGAACCCGAGACTCAGAGAGGTCAGTGACTCACTCAAAACAGCAAACCCAGAATGAGAAACCAGGCCTCCAGCCTGCATGACCAGGTGGGTCAGGGCCCGGACAGGCTGCGGGGAGGTAAACGGTCCCTGGCACCCGAAGGCAGCTGGGCGCTGGATCCATTCCTGCCTCAGACGGGCTGGGGACATGGAAATCCCTTTCCCACTCTGAGCCTTGGTTTTCTCACCCATGCAATAGCCCACTTGGGGTCCTCAGGGACCTTCACCACCCCAGATTCCTGTGACTCAGAAGTGGGGGGGCTTCCGGGAGGGAGGGGCTCTAACAGCTGCACTTCCACTCAGAGAGGCAGAGCCCTGGGTCTGCAGACTTCCTGCCTGGGGCCCAACGCAGCCTGGCCCTGAGTCCCCCGGGCAGCCCAGGCCCGCAGCTGGGGAAGCGGGAAGAGGACCACTGCTGGCCTGAATGAAGGGCCATCTCCTCCCCCACTCAGAAGCCCCCAAGCTGACTCTGAGGGCACCCAACTGTGCCCCAGGCAGGGTCCCAGGAGCAGACAGCCAAGGCCCTCAGGGGACATCACAAGTCCACGGAGAAGCCATGGGCCTCGCCAGCCGCTTGGAAAGTGGGAATGCATTTCAGGGACCCTCTGAACCACATAGGGCAGGGTGGAGGGCCAGCGTCGTGCTGCGGGATTCAGTGGCCAGCTCTTTACAGGAGTAAATCCCGGGGGCACACCACCAGATCTGTCCACACAGACGTGTGACACCTGGAGAAGGTACAGAGCTGCACACCAGCCCGTGCAACACGGAGCACCCGGGCGGAGGTTGCCCTGAGCCCCTGGGCAGGGCTGGCAGAGTGCCCAGCCCCAGGCACACCGGTGCTCCTGCTCTGCTCCTGGGCCAGAGTCCACCCAGAGACAGAGCCGCTGCCTCGCCTCAGGTAGCAAGAGACGAAAGCCCGAGACCCAGACCAGACCCCACACAGGCCCCCCACATGGGCATGAGAGCCAGGGCAGTGAGAGCCACCTCACCCCTCCACCTCCCGGATGCCCTCTTCCACCGCCCCGCCTACTTCTCTGCCCTCACCTGGCCTGGCTGGTCTGACCCTCCCCACACACCCCGAGTCTCCGTGGCCCACACCCTCACTGTGCCTGGCTTCTCCCCAGGCCTCAACAGGTCCTGCTCTGGGGGCTCTTCAGGAGACTCCTGCTCTCCAGCCAGCACCTGCTCCAGGAAACCATCCTGCCTGCCATGACCACCCAGCCCTCCCTCCCCTCCCTGCGAGTTTCCAGGTAAAACCTGTTCACTGTCTCCATCCTCCACTCAAGGACCAGGACCCCAAGCATCAGGGTCCTATGCAGCATCTCCCCCCAGCCCAGGGCTTGTCCGTCATGACTGACAGCGCGGCTCCTCCCGGAGCCTCAGGCCAACACCCCCAGCACTGAAATCGGCTCCTCTCTGCACCCCTGCTTCCTCCCAGGCCCCCCAGGTACAGCAAGTGTGGCCACTGCCACCCGCTGCTCCAGGGGGGAGCCCTAACTCCCTCCCCAAGCCAACTGTCCTAACCCCCCTCCTCTCTCCACTCCCACCACCACCCTGTCCAGGTGGCCAGGACGCCAGACCATCATGGGCTCATTCCCGCCCCACAGTCCTACCTCCCTCTGCGGTGCACATGGCAGCCCAAGTGCACCCACGCCCAGACCCAGGGGCCTCGCACCCCTGCACACACACCACCTGCCCACTCTCGGGGCCCAAGTCAGACTCCCGCAGGCTGCGCCGCCCTCCAAGGCCTGCACTTGGCTCTTTTCCTTGTGTAGAGGGTGCTCCCCACTGCCCAGCCCTGCTCCCACCCTCGGGCACCCCGAGCCTCCACACTCCCGGCTCTTCTCCCCACCTCGGGTCCAGCCTGAGCAGGTCCTCCGCCTGGTGTGACTCCCTCCTGTGGAGAAGGAAAGCCCGCTCCACGGCGTCCGTGTGTGCGGACCTGGAGTGCCCGCGTCTCAGCCACGTCTTGACCAAGACCTTCCGACGCACTAGAGGGGAGGCGTGGGGAGAGGTGTGAGTGGAGAGGTCAGAGGGGGGGAAGAACCGCTCTCATGTTTACCCCACGCTGTAGTTCCGCATCTCCCCTTGTTTAAGGCTATACATTCACATATAAAAACCAGATTAAAACATGCACACAATTAAAATACCCCCGCCATGACTGTACCTTAAATAATAGGACAAGTCTGGAACAGGTGGAGAAAAGACAACTGATAAGTTTCCTGAGAGTAATTAAAACCACTTTTCCATATTGACAGGATATTGAACCTGCTTCCAGGCATCCGCGACTAAATCCCTCCCCGGAGAAAGGCAGGGTAACCCTTCAGACAACCCAGTCTACTCAGAAATATTTCCAAGTTTCTTCCCTCTGAAAAGATGGTATTTAAGATCTGATCTTCCATAATGATTTCACTGGTGAAGTCTCTACAAAGGTTTATCTGTTTATAGAGGGACAGGGTTAGAGCCCGGGCCACACCCATGCTAGGCTCACACCCCAGTTTTAAGCAGCAATCTGTTAAAGTCTTGGAGATATAAAAGCAAGAACCTCAACTCCTGCAATGTTGGGGATTCATCTCCTCTCAAGGGTGACACAATAGGACAGTTTCACTAAATGTGACATGGAACACACACTCTGCCTGGAGGTCAGTAGCTCAAGTCAGGCTAGAGCAGAGACCCGACTCAGCTCACCTCAAACAGGTGGCATCCAGCCCCTGTGCCCTTGGAAATGAGGTGAGCAAGCCACCAGCCTTGCTCTGTCCCTAGACAATTTTACAGGATAATTGACAAATTTAAATGAGCCTCTAAGCATATAAGTAAACAAATTTACCTTTATAAATAATTCAAGTTAAGAAAATGAATAAAGAGATGTGTTCTCCTGGGTGCAGAATAGAAACAGGGAGAAATCCGAGGAGAGTCAGTCGTGTGCCGGGGGGTATTCCAGAAGTCTTGAGGGTTGCCACAAGGCGTGGACCCTCCACAGACACCCAAAGAGCCAGCAGCAGGGAAAATACGGAGCAGACTGGGAAGAGGCCCCATGAGGAGCAGGCCCCCGAGCCCTTCTCCTTGGAGGGTGGACAGTCTGCTTGTCCTGTCCCCCATCCACCACGCCCAGTGCAGGGCCCAAGCCACGCATCAACCTCCGCTTAGCTGGGTGACTAAAGGGCGGAGCCTGTCACCTCTGCTGGTACACTAGGAAGCCAAGAGAAAGCATGGGCGCTCACGCCCACGTTTCAGTTTCCACTCGTGATAAAGGTCAGAGCTGGATAGGAATCATTGTATTCTGCGCTCTTGACAGAGAGAGTGAATAGACTGCAGGTCATGCCTGGGCGCAGCTTGGTGGCCTGGCCTGCTTCGGAGCTCTGAGGCTGGAACGGGCTCCTGAGGGTAGAATCTGTGTGCACCCCAGCCTCTCCCGGGGGCTGAGGAGACTTCGTGAGCAGGACTCACGCTGCTCAGGCAAGACCATCGATTCAGCCGTGGCTTTGCTTCTCCAAAACTGATGAGGTTTTCTCTGTTTGAGGGTGTGCCGATCTCTCCTTCAGGAGTTTGACTCAGCAGGTAGATGAACAGACAAGTGTAACTGGAATTTTAAAATTAGATTACTCTAGACCCCAGGGTCTGAAGGGATGCCCTGGTGCTAAATGACATCCCTGGGCATACGGAGCAGACAGAACTTTCTACACGTCCTCAGATGAGAGCCAGGTGAGCGTGCTGCCCCTCACAGAGCTCCCTCTCTGCGGTCACGCACACTCCAGGCCACCAGAGTCAGGTGCCAAGAGCAGAGATGAGAAACAGACCAGGTAGGGGAACTGCCCGGGCATCAGAGCCCTTGGCACCCAAGGCCAGCTGGCCTCTCTTCCCATGGGAACTTTAACCACGACTGTGGTTCAAACCACATGTGCAACTTTCGCACCTTGACCAGGTCCAGGGTGCAGGTCAGCCATGCTCAGCACATCCACACTGCCACGCAAGATCTGCAGGACTAATCACGGTGCTGGGACTCTCCTGGATCTTCTGCCCTCGCCCTACCACCAGCAAGTTCTGCAGGGCCTGGGGAGGGCAAGGAGCATGCCCAACCTTGTCCCCCTAACCTGTGCCCTGATCCCCTAGAGGGCCCTCATGGTACCCCTGCCCTGCAGCTCCCTGGGCAAGAACGTCCCTACCTCTCTGCCCAGGACACACCGCGGCTCCAGGCGGACACCCTTCAAAATATCCCACACTTGGCCCAGAGGCGACCTCGCCCGTCTTTTATATCGTCATCTCCCCTGACTGGCCTCCTACTAAGGCCACCACATTCTGTCAAGACAATGACAACATGAAGCGTCCTACTCTGTGCTTCCTCCTTCCCGTCACCATCAAGGTCAAGATTGTGGTCCTGGCACAAGCGGAAGGGTGGCAGAGGACCCGACCCCCTAGGCCCGTCCTGCCGACGCGGTCAGGTGTCTGCAGCCTGGCCTGGCGTCATTCCTCAGTGTGGCTCCGGGTTTCCAGCTCTGCTCGTCTGCAGATGGACACGTGTGCTCTTTTGTGAGTGCTCAGAGGTGTTGGCCTACTCCCAGGAGGCCAGCAGAAGGATCCTCAGAGACACACCTTCTAACCTCACAGGCACAGCAGGGCAGCAGCTGGCTGTCCCGGGTCTTCATTTCTGCTGTGTGGAGGACACGAGGTATGGACTTGGCCTTCTGGCTCTGCTGGGGAGGCAGTGCCTCAGATGCTGGCCGGGGAGGATCACCAGGCCACCATCTGCACCAGGTGACGGTGTTCCCGCTTCCTGTCACTAGGTGGCGACAGTCCACACAGTCCTGATGGGCCACGGCCAGGTCGGCAGCAGCTCCTCCAGGAGAAACCCTGAGCCTGGCAGGACACAGCTGCACTCACTGCAGGCATGAGGCTGAACCAGGGCAGGACCTAGTAAGGAGCCCCCTCCACGCCGTGGGGTAGACTCCTTCACAGCTTCCCACGAGGCTGAGGAACAGGCCTGCTTGGCCAGCACCCCCACCTTGAGCAGTGTGAGGCCTGGGGAGGCACAGGAGCACCCAGGGTCCCGGACCTAGCTGCACCCACAACGGCTGAGGCTCACACGTTGCCCAGAGCCCAGCCGCAGGAGCCTGGGGCCCCAGGTCTGCTGACCTCCTCCTGCCTCCTTCCCCTCACCCCGTCTTCCCTGAAGGACCTTGGCTGCCCAAGAACACATACTCCCCAAAGGACCTCGCCTCTGCCAGTCCCTGCCCATGACCCCCAACAGAAGTTGGGCTCCCCGGGAGGCCGGTCCTGGCTGTCACCGTCAGGCAGCTGTTCTGACGGCTTGATCACCTGAGGGGCATCGTCTGCAGAACGAGCCGCCTGTGCTCCCCATAGGCACCCCAGGAGCCGCACGCCCTTCCCTTCTGTGTGCAGGGGCTCTTCCTCCAGGATGTGCAGGACTCACGCGCTCATGCATGTCACAGAAATGGGTTTCCTCCCGTTACTCAGGCCACTGCCCGAGGACGTCCCAGACCCACCGTCCACCTTCAAGTAGAGCTCCTCTCCGCCCCCAGGAATACGTCCCATGTGGCAACAGCTGAACCCATGCTAACATGTGCCAGGCTCTTCAGTCTCTCTTCCCCCTGCACGTGCATGCACACACACACACACACACACACACACACACACACACACACCCGCCTCCATCTGCTCCTTCCTCTGTGAAGTGCTCATGCAATGCAAGAAAACAGGAAACCTAGGAATTTCCTTCATGCTGTTTCTCTGCCAACCACTTCTTGATGTGAAGTTAAGCACTTCTTCAATAGAATTCATAAGATTTGAAAATCTGGGGCCAAGTTAAGTCACAGTAGAATACAAGTCGCCTACACAGGTGGCAGCTTGAGGTGGCAAGGGTGACCTAGAAGAGAGCCCCTGCTCTGCACAGGTGGCCTGCAGCCACACGGGGCTATGGCAGCAAAGGCTCAGTGGCAGGACTTGCCTGTGTCCTCTGGCCCCCAGTAGATGGACTGTTCAGTACTGTGGCGCCCACAGAAGCCAAGACGCCCTCCTGCCTCCTCTCCCCACCCGATGAGTACAACTGGGGCTGGTGGATGCCTGGCGCCTCCCAGTTGTGCCCCCACATTCTACCTTGGTCCTCCCATCCAGGTGTTCTACTCACAAGAGGAGCTTTCTACAAAATAAAGCCTTGAACCAAAGCAAGACTAAACTCTGACCAAAGTAGTGAAATAGTTTTAAGCATGTTCTTTATTTTAATTTTATAAATACAGACTTCTAAAAGTCACCTGAACGCTCCCAATAGTGACTGTTACCTAAGTAGCCTGGCTCTTTCACGGGATCAGTACTTACAGAAACTGGCTTAGACTGGAGCCGCCACATCTGGTGACCAAGAGTGTGACATCTCTGGGCCACCTCCTAAACCCGGTCCTTCCTTCACATGACATCCCTGGATAGACCCCAGGCTCAGCACACCTGGACAACACCTGGCCTGTCACTTCCTGAGGCCAAGCCCAGGAAGTCCTTGGACCCCTTAGGTGCCAGCCAGCAAAGGCCTGGTCTGGCCAGCGTCCCCTCCTCAGTGGTCCTCATGACACAGGTTCTGCTTGCCCACTGGCCTGTGTTTCTCAGCTCAGCAGACGCTGCCAGGAGGCCCACATACAGGTGAAGACAGAGAGGGTGACGCAGCCTCTGCCACTGTGGGTTGGAAGGTGCTCCAAAGAGGTGGCAGGTGGCAGGACCCACTGTGTTAGGGATGTGGCCCACGTATCACCAGCCAGCCACAAATCCTGGGCTGGTCTCCACCCCGCAGACCCGTGATGGGGCAGCTTGGCGTGGTGGGAGGAGAGGGACAGTCTGCCCTCCGTCCTCAGTTCAGCTCTTATCTCACTTGCCCATTGGGAGGCCCTCCCTGTGCCCACCTGCTCCAGGAGACCACAGCCTATCGCCCTCTCCTGAGTGGCAGGAACCACTTCCTGACAGATGCCCTACATTCTGAGCCAGAGACCACCAAGAACTTGGGCAGGTGGCCAGGCCTCAGGCTGAGAACGGCCCAGAGTGTGCCAGGGAGGAGAAACAGAGCTCCCCCAGGAACTCGGGCTCACGGGCACGTCTAGGGGCACCCAGAGGAGGAAGGCAATCCTGCAGCAGCCGCAGACTCCTGCCAAGAACAGACCCGCCCCTCAACCCCGAAGGGAGCCGGTGCCCAGAAAGAGCAGTAAGATCAGGCACTTCTAGCAGCCATTAGCCCAGCAGAGAGGGGACACTGCCGTGACAGCCAGAGCCCACCATACGAGGAGGGCACTTGCGACTACTCAGAGTTAAACTGCTGTCTTCAGTACGTATCAATGATCCAAGACCTTCCTCTGCAGGTGTGCCGATGTCACCCCAGGAAAACGGTGAGTCCTCCAGCTCGTGGGACATGGAGTTATGAGATCCCTCTGCCAACCCCCTCCAGGGGTCTGAGAGCTCCCGGGAGCGCCCATGGCTGTGGGGTCCACTCCACCATCAGCTGGGAACTGCCCAGGTGCTGACCTTGACTGACGGCGCCCCCTGTGGGGAAGGGTGAGCCCCTGGTTGCTCCATCAGCAGCTGCGCCGATCCTGGGGGACGAGGAGCCGTCCTCTCTGCCCATGAATCCACGTCATTGGCAGTAGACAAGAGAAGGACCAACAGACGCAACTATGGGCTTCCCGTTCATGCCTGGGGGGTCAAGGTCGTGTCACTACTTGAGGAAACCCACTGTTGATTTGTAGCTCACATGCCACCGGTGGCCGTGGCTCCCCGCACTGATGGGACTAGGGAGGACCACAGCCTGCAGGCCAGGCCGCCGTGGGTACCCACAGGGTGGAACACAGCACAGAACACTCCCCCGGGAGTCCCTCATTCCCCGCCACTCAGGAACCACTGGGCAGGGGTCTCAGGCTGGAGTTCGCATGGGCGGGCTTGGCCCAGGTCCTGGTCACCATCTACAGAAGGCCTCGGTGCAGCGGGACCCCCACTGCACACGGCTCCGTGCTGCACGCCTACCCTGCCCCGGAGACCTGGATCCCAGCCATTTCTTGGTGCAGGTTCAGACCTGTCTTCCAGGACACCCTCAGCCAGCGGGCTCTCCAGCCCTGTGGTGGGAAGCGCTCAGGGAACAGGGACACAGAGGCCTCCTTCACACTCACGCCACTTGAACAGCCAAGGTGAGTGACCGCAGGACACCAGCCCTCAGACAGCTGGGGCCACCACGGGAGAGCCCCCAGGGGAGGGCTAAGCCACGAAGACCCCCAGCCAGAGGGAGGCCAGCGCTGAGCCCTCTACCACAGGTCAGCTGCCATTTTCACCCAGTAGGAACCCCAGGAGGGGCGGCCGGCAGTGCTTCCTAGACCCCTACCTCCCCTGTCCACGTTCCAACGCAATAATCACCTCTTAAAACTCTGGATACATTTCAAAGAACAACTTAGCTCTAGGTCTGTCTGACAATCGAGGCTTGTTCCAATCCTGCAGAAGCCTTCCAAGGTCCAGCGCGGTGTGGACAGCCCTGCGTGGACTTCCTAGAGGGCTGTGTTGGTGTCAGGGCCCCAGCTGACCTGTGCAGGAGAGCCCTCAGCAGAAGACGCAGCCGGGCGCTCAGTCATCCAGTGGTCTCTGTGCCCTGGATCACAGACGCGGAGCACGGCCAGAGGCCGTCTGTGGGCCCAAGCCCCCCCTCAGTGCCTGCCTCTCCTGGCGCTGCCTGGGGCGCTGCCTGGGGTAGCTCTGGGGGGAAGAGAACATGCCTGGCCTTGAGGCAGGACAGGGCACAAGAAGGCACTTGCTCTGGCACCTGTGACAAGCTCTGAACCAAATACGCACCCACAAGACCACCAACTCACTCAAGACAGGAGCACGCCCACCGCCCAGCGTCCCTGGTACTCCTCCATCCTCCTCAGCCCCTCCCCCAGGCCTGCTTCCTGTCACCAGGAGCCACATTCTCTGCAGGCCTGAAATCCCTGGTGCCACCTCCTGCCTGGTTCCTTCCCTCAGCACAGGGACTGTGGGACGTGTCCATGTTGCCGTGTGTGCAGAGGCCCCCCTTCTCGCTCCAGAGTGTCCACCACTGTGTGCAGCAGCGCTCTTTAAACAGGCTCCTGTTGAGGGACAAAGGCTGGGAGCCTTCATGCTCGGGTCTTGGTTTGAGTAAACACATGAGAGGTCAAGCAGTTACCCACAGGGCATGTTGTGCTCACAGTATGAGACATGTGTGTGCATGTGTGCACAGGTGTGTGTGCACACGTGCACGAGATGTGTGTTCATAGGGGGAGGGACACGTGCTTACAACATGAGACGTGCAGGTCCCTGCAGGCATGAGGTGTGTGCTCATGCACGTGAGCTGTGTGTGCTCACCATAGGGACCCATGCACTCACACGCAGAGTCTGTCGTCTCCACACGCGGGCCTTCCTGACACGTTTAGGACATGTGTTTACATGTGAGATCAGACAACCTGCGGAAACCAGAGTGAGGGAAAGCCACCAGGTACGAGGCACGGAAGGAGAACGGGCCCTGGGGGGGGGGGCTGCCTCACCATGGAGGGGGGCTGCCGCAACATGGGGGGACCGTCACCGGCAGCACCATCAGCACCATGGCAGACTGTTACGGGGAGAAGTGCACCCGTCTCCCAGCCCTTCCTACCCTTCTCAGGTGGGAGGACTGGTCTGAGAAGGGCCACCTTGCTCTCCTGGCGCTGCTCTCACAGGACCTGTGCCAGGGCTCCAGGGGCAGAGCTGATCTTGGTTCAAACATGTGCCTCCGTCCCCCAGCTTGGCCTGAGCCTCCCAAGCTGTGCATGGTCCACCCAGGGGCAACCGAGTGTGCCTGGGGATCTCTCCCCTGGGGCGCTGTGGGATTGGAGTGTGACAGAGGTGTCAGCGGAGAAACACAAGTGTACCTCGTTCTATTTCATGCCTGATCAAAACATAAATAAAAACAGAAATACTACATTGGAGAATCTGAGTTATTTCTTCCTTCCTCCCGTGCGTGCTGATAAGGACAATGTCCTGTTTGCTGTCAGCTGCCTATGAGATGTGAGACTGGACGTTGGCATTAGCAGAACGGATTCTCCAGGGTCAGGAGCAGCAAATGCATGCGATGTCCTGCAACTGGGAGAGGCCAACCCTCTTCTTCTGTGGACGCTCACCCTCGCTCACCAGGAGGCACCAGCGTGTGCACAAGGCCAAGGCTGGGCACCTGGCCTGCACCTCTCCCTGGCCCTCCTGGTCCCACCTGGAAGGAGTTCTGGTGAAGGGCTCCGTGGGGGCGGGCACAGCACTGCCAAGCCCAAGCTCACACACGTGTTCCGAGGGGCAGGACCCTCCCCTTCCCCTCGAATTCCCAGGCACTACAGTGTGTGCACAGAGCACTTCCCCAAGTCACCTGCGGCTACGTGAGCAGCAGGCATCTGTGTGCCTGCTCTCTGACCATCAAGTCCGTCCAGCGCACGGTGGAGAGCCAGATAAGACAAGACGGCTTTTCTCTTGGAATTTATGATCAGGAAGGTGAAAATCAAAGTAAGGCTCCAAGACACCCGAAGGAAACGTGGCCGACACATTGAGGAGCCCGCAGCCCCGCGTGAGCTGACCACGGCGTCAGCAGCACTGCTTCTCTGAGCGCAAGCTAGGGCTGGGGACGGCACCAAGCACCTCACGTTGGTGGCTTTCTTTCTGTGGCTTGATGGAATGACCACCTGGTCTCAGCACTAGGAGCCGCCTGTCCTAACCCGTGTCCAAAGCCACACTCTGCCCACCTGCAGAGCACTGATGTCAGACTGTCCCACCTCGGTTAAGTGAGCCCAGCAACCAGCTGCAGGGTAGCCAGAGCGGCCCTGTGAAGTCTGACCTCATCTTCATGCCACGAGGGGCCAACACCAGCAGCCCAAGGGACAGAGAAGAAGTGGACCAAGGCGGGGAGAGTGGGCGTGAGTGGGCATCACTCACTTCAAGTCCCAGCCTCATATGTCCCCAAGCCCAGAGCAAGGCCACACAGCGCATCCAAGAAACACTTGCTAAGTGACTCTGTGGAACCCAGACGGCACTGCTGGAGGAGGACGCACAGCGAGGCCGAAGGCTGCTTCTCCCAGACGTGTCCCAAACACCTCCCTGGGAAAGCCAGTCCCTCCCAGGACAGCACCCTGGAGTTCTGAGCTATCACACCAGGCAAGGGACATCCGATCCTGACTGTGGGGAAAACTGCCGCACTTTCTAAAGAGCCACAGTGGTGTGTGGCAGGTTGATGGAGGCTCAGCCGTGGCTGTGTGCAGGATTACTGCTAAGGCACGGAACATTCTGGAAACGAAGCCCAGAGCCAAGCCTGAGCGTGTGAGGAGGTTTTATGCAGGAAGCACTGAGGCTGAGCTGCCCTGGACAGGCTGCTGGAGGTCACTGGAGGACCCCTTTGGTGACTGCAGCAAGCAGGGGACAGAACTGTGGTTTACACGTGGGCTGACAGCTCTGGAGTGGGCAGAGCACAGATGGGCTTACCTTCTGCCACACCTAGACAGACAGCGCCTTGTCCCCTGAGGCTGCAGTGGACAGCAGAGATTAAAGTAGTAGAGAGCCAGCCACACTCTCCAGTCCAGTCCCTAGACGAATGCAGTGAAGAGGCTGAGCTGTTGGTGATGGAGCCACACCTCACCCACAAAGAGCCCCATGCCCAGCCCGCCACCCTCTGCAGGGCCAGCAGGACCCACTGTCTACACAGCACTGTCGGAGCCCCCTACCACGAGCGGTCAAGGCGGGCACCTGCAGGAGACTCTGAAGAGTGGTGTTTGGTTTAGGGAAAGGGAAGTGACCTCCCAGGGAGGAGGGACATTGGTGAGGGAGGAATTCGCAGACACGAAGAGGCTCGGGGCTCCAGTCAGTGCCCCTCTGGGTGGCTGTGCGGGGGAGTCCTGTCACAGCTGGTGTGCCCTCTCCCTAGCCGCTGCCCCATAACGTCGTTTTCCCATTTCACATGCAGCGGACACGCATCTACAACCCGTCGTCCAGAGCGATGCCAACCTTCCGCCCTTCTCCGGGTTCTGGCCAGGCCCGGATCCACCAAAGCTCCTCAGAGACTTTCAGGCTATCCAAAACATCCTTTCTTACAGGGCAGACACCAAAGGCCAGCGCCAGGCTCAAGGCCGACCTGGGAGTGAGGACACCCTCTGGCTCCTCGGCCAAGGCCAAGCCCAGGGAGACCCTTAGCAACTTTATCCACTCTCAGTATGTCCTTCCAGCTCAAGTGGCCACGGAACAGCTGCTGAGTGCAGGAACCGGCAGCAGGAGAGGTCACCAGGACGTCGCTGACCTCCTGGAACTAGGCGCTCAGGGGAGGCTAAGCCGGACCTGGTGGCTTCCACACGAGGGCTGAATGTGAAGCAGGTGAAGCGCTGCAGGAGGCAGAGAGGCCGCGGCAGGGCTCTCCAGAGGCAGACCGCCCCTCGGCCCCACCTGTGAGGAGGAGCTGTGCCCTCTGACCAGTGCTGAGCACAGATGGCCAAAGGAAATTCATTCCACGTACTGACTCCAACGAGGTGGAAGAGACTCTGGAGGTGGGGATCCTGCATCACCACCAGCTGTGGCTCAGGCCCACTTGGGGCAGGGATGTGCCAGCATGGCTCCTTAGGTCTCCTAACCCCTCAGCTGGACCCCAACATGGAGCACGGTGCCCTTTTCTTCTCTGCAGGAGACCAAACCAGGCCAGATCCTGGCCTCCTCCAGGACCCTTCACTCACCTCAGTCCCAGGGCGGGTTCCCCGGGGCGTCCCCCAGCTCAGCTCCCCACCTCCACACCACTGACCCCTGGCACCAGATGCTTCTCTGTTGGGGACCAGGCTGTGTCTGACGGGTGGCCCAGCGTCTTCCCTTCCCCAGTGTGACGTCCAGAACTTCCCAGTGCAGGATCCCCATTCGGGACATGCCACTCTGCTATGGGAAGGGCAAGGCCCAGGGGCAAGCCAAGGGAAAGAACCCACTGTCCAGCAGGCACGAGAGAGCCCTGCCCTCCCCCAGGAGCCCCATGGGGCGGTCAAGGGCCAGGTGGGCAGGAGGGGTTCCTCCAAATGGGCCCCCAAAGCAAGACTAGAGAGAGCCACCCAGAGAGCAGCACCAGAGCCCACTCAGAACCCGCGAGGGCCGCCACCGGCTCGGGAGAGACGGGCAGGCCCCAAGCCTCCTGCGGGGGCAGCGACAGCTTTCCCTTCTGGTGCCAGCTGCCCACCCCGGACAGCGCTGGTACAGGAAGTCCTCTTTGGTCCTCTTTGACCCCAGAAGGTCTTTCCTACCAGACCTGGGCGTCTAGCGAGCTCCAATCACCCGAGAAGCTGAAAGACACCTTTCCAAACGGAAGTGCCCAGGACTCCCCCAGAGGCCCTCCTCCCTGACACAGGAAGAAATCCGGGGACACGCCAGCAAGCAAAGGCGCGAGCAGGAGCCCTCAGGAGCTCGCTCAGCCTTGGCCTCCCCCCGGGGTGTTCTCTGGGGCAGAGGAGTCTTGTTCTCCCTTTGTTTGGTTTTGGGGACGCATTTGTAAGCCTGGATCAAAGGACGACATAGAAGCAGAAGGGGTGTGAGCTCAGGATGGAAAGGTAAGTTCCTCAGTGACTTAAAAGAGACTAGAGAAGCCAACGAGGGGACGGGGTGGGAGGGGACGGGTTGCAGGGGGGGCGGAGTCCACGTAACCCCCCCACTGAGCGAGCTTGGGATGGACGAGGGACATGCAGGCAAGGAACTGGGTCATCTTTACCCTGAGGCTTCTCCCGTGTCTTCTTTGACCTCACGGCTTCCACGAGATGGGCCCCTTGGCCCAGTGCTGAGAGGGCCATGAGTGGACAGGGAGATGGACAGGGAGATGCTGTTGTCACAGGCCAAGGCTCACAGAGAGGAATGGAGGAAGAGAACGGGGCATGGGTGACGTTCATGCTGCGAACCAGGAAACGGAGGCTTCTGGGAGCAGGTTTGAGGGGCTCCAGGCCAAAGTACCATGGATCCGTGCCCACGGAAACCCGAGGACATGTCCACAGGACACTGCAGCAAAGGACCCAGACGGCAACAAGGAAGAGCAGAGGCAGCAGGAGCAGGTCTGCGCCTCGCCCGCCCGGGGCCAGACCGCAGCGGAGTTCCTGAAGGACGGTGTCTCCCCTCAGGCCCCCACTGACCACCGTGCCCTGCTAGCCACCTGCAGCCCGGGGCAGCACACCCATGACCACCCAGTACGCACGCTGGAAAGGGAGATGACGTTATCTGGTGTCACACTGTTTAATGTGCAGTTCATCATTTCATATGTAGAATATTCAAGAAAATCAACAGCAGCGACCACAACCACAAAACTAGTGTACCTCATGGGGACGCTGCGCACAGCGCTGCCCTGTAGTTCCAGCTTCTCGGGAGGCTGAGATGGGAGGTCACCTGAGTCCAGGAGTTGGACACCAGCCTGGGCAACGCAGCGAGACCCCGTCTGAGACATGGCACATGGATTAGGGATCGATGACGAAGCACTGGTCTCGGAATGGACACACACCGCTGTGAGCCACCCCAGGGCCACCCTGCCTCGTGGTGTCTGTGGCCCAGCTTTCGTGTGAGACACCACCTCACACCGTCAGGATGGCGTGACTAGAAAGATGGACAAGACGGAAAGCCAGCGTCGGTAAAGCTCAGGCAGGAGGCGGAGGCCGAGAAGTGGCGTGATGGCTGGTGGGACTTTCACAGTGTGGCCGCCATGGAAAACTGCACGGCGGCTCCTCAAAAAATGAATAAAGAGAATCACGCAGCAAAGCCGCTCCCTGGACAGTGTCCAGAGGACCCACGAGCTGGGACTCCTGCAGCCCCTGTCCCCTGTGTTCACAGCAGCACCCTCTGTCACAGTCACGTGGTGAAAGCCACCCAGAGCCCCTGGCGGCCAAAAGGATGGGCCAAGTGTGACGCTCCCCCACCCCGGCCCTTCTCCGCCGGCCGAGGTCCTGTCCCCATGGCACAGGCAGTCTGCAGACACCGTCCCTAGGGCCAGGATGGGGCTGAGGACTGTCCCCTTGTAACCCCATCCACCTCCCTCCCTCGGCACTGGGAGGCCCCGCACATCCCTGGAGGGAGCTCGCCGACCTCCACCCGCCCTCTGCACACGGGTTCGCAGAGGAGAAGAGAGGGACAGACCTCGTGTCACCTGGGACCTCCCAGCACAGGCTGCCAGGCCATGTGCCTGGGGAGGCTCTGAATGCCCCACAGCCCCCACCCGGACGTGGGGCCAGAGGAGGCCGGCGGGACACCGGCTCCGAGCGGCCCTTTCTCCACGGCACCAGCCAGCCCAGTCACAGCAGCTCGGAGGCTGGCCACCAGGTGCCACCCACCCCCGGGACACGCCTGCCTCCCACGGAAGCCCAGGCTGAGGCGAGCGGCTCCCCAGGACCCACGCTCGATGCCAACGCCTCAGAAGTGCACGGTCCCTGGGCCCAGGAGAACCCGAGAGCCAGCGGCGTCTTCCCCAGGGGAGCAGGGCCTAGGAGGAGAGAGGAAGGCGCGACGCCGGCAGAGACCTCTGCTCCCGAGCAGCTCACCATCCTCAGGAAGGACCTTTCAGAGAAAGGTGAGCAAGGGCAGGCTGCCATCCGACTTCACGATTAAACCGGCTCCCCATGTACCCGACGGGAGCCAGACGGCCTTCCAGGACTTCCGCCAGGAGACGTCGACGGCCTGCTCACCTCCCCAGAGAGGGGCTGCCGCGGCTCATCCCGCAGCCACAGGGGAGCTCCTCCCGCGGGCCCTGTAGGGAGGGCGGCAGAGCCAGCAGCCCCAGGCCGTCCTGGGTGTGGTCCAGACGTGAGTCAGGGAGCACAGGACTCACCGTGGTGCCAGCGTGGGGGGACACCACGGAACCCCAGGGCGGGGTGGGGTCACAGCCCTGTGTGGTAGGACTGTGAGCACAAAGCCGAGACTCTCCCCCTGACGGCCGGCTTATCAGTGCTGGTTCCCCTGGTCAACATCAGGTGTCCCCGGGCACCCTGTGACAGCCCAGACAGGACCTGCCCCACACAGCCTTCAGCACCGGGGCCTCGGTCGATCGCCCAGCCCAGCCGAGAGCTTCTCTCCACCTGGGAGTACCTGCCTCACAACCCAGGAGGCCAGGGCTCCATCCACTCGTCCCCCGCACCATGCCTCTGGCTGCTCTCTGCCGAGCCGACCCCTGGCCCTGAACCCCACTCCAACCAGGGCCCCGTGGTCCCCAAGATTCCTGGGCCCGATCCCTTCCCTCCATCCCACATGGATGGTGACCTGCCAGGCAGAGCGTGGGACAAGTAGGACAAATGGGCCGCTCACATGTCCACCAGACACTCTCACCAAGACGTCACAGTGACGGGGTACCACACAGGGGACTCGTGCCACAGCCCTGCCCATCTCCAGGGCAGACCCCTCTGGGCCCGACCGTGTGGGGTGGACAGCAAGTGGGTGGCCCTCCAGACCCTCACCGAGGACGCCCGCCAGGCTCTGGGCTCTGCCCTGCTGGGCTGTCCACTTCCTATTAACGCGGGTTGCCGTGACGGACGGAACACGCATTTCCACTCCCAACTTCCCGCCTCCTCAAGAGGCCCTTCCTGCTAGGCACGCCCCCAGCTCACGCCAGTCCCTGGTGGGGCCCTGTCCACCCATTCACTGAAGAGTGCACCCCATCCACCCTAGATTTCCCATGGGGTCCAGTCCCCTGCAGCAAACACGATGCCAGAAAGAGATGCCGAAGGGCTTGGGAGAGCAGTGGGAGTCGAGGGCAGCTGGGGAACTGAGCCGTGGTGACCCGGGTCATGGAGTCTTCGAACACGTGCGGCCTGGATGGTGAGGAAGAAGCGTCACAGAGCGACCGTCCCTCAGAGGGACCTGCCTCCAAGGGCCGGCACGTAGCCAGGTTCAATCCCACACACCAGGCCCCAAGGCCCCCACACTCCCCCCGCTGAGCGCCCCCAGGACCCAGCGCCAGCCGAGGTGGACATAAAGGGGATGAGAAGACAAGGATCTCCAGCTGCCACCACCTACCGGGGAGGACTGGGTTTAAGCACATGGTAAAATCGGGGGCCCAGGACTTGGTAGAAGCGGGACCCAGCAGCACTGGACGGGGAAGCCCCGGCTGGCTCAGAGGAGGCTCAGGCTGACCTGAGGAGGGGCAGGGGCAACACGACGGCAGCAGCTCGAGTGGACGGACCATGAGCACCTCTGCAGAGCAGAGGCTGGAAAGGCCACCAGAGCTGGCCGTGTCCACTCAGCCCAGGAGAGCGAGGGGACCGGCTTTGTCCAAGCTCCCCGGCAGCAGGGCTGAGGCTGTCCGGGACAGGAGACCACATGGGCAGCCAGCAGAGTCGCCACAGCTGGAGTGGACAAGGCAGCAGTGTGGGACAGGAGCCCATGAGCCCGAGCAAGAAGTCGTGGACGGCCAGGGAGACACTCGTGTTTGTTGTTGAAACCAAATCAATAGAATCTCACGTTCACAAACAGGTCCTTGAGGACAATGACAGAGTCCTGACCCTGCCTGCATGAGGACAACCCAGGGGAAGAGGACAGAATGGAGCTCAGAGGAGGCCACTCCAGAGTTCAGGGTCACAAAGTCCATCAGCAAAACCCACCCCTGGTGACAGTCATGATTTTACATTTTACTCAATTCCACAACTATCAAACAGGTTGGCAAACCACGCATTTGCTGCTCGAGGTCACACTACAGAAGACCTCAGGACTGTGAGATCAACAGGGTGGGCCACTTTCAGTTTCTGTAGAAAAACACAGGACACTGGGGACTTTAAAAGGAAAAGGGGTTTGTTTGGGCTCACAGTTTAGGACACTGGGAAGTCCACGCTGGGGTGAGGACAGTAGGCGGCACCTGCATCCTGGGGTAGGCGTGCCATGAGATCCGCGAGCGTCGCGTGAGGGAGAGGCCACGGCGAGGTGGCCTTGCTCTGGAGCAACCGCACGTGGGGGACCCTCCAGTCAGCAGGACCTAAGAGCTCCCTCCAGACAGGAACCTCCCCAGAGTGGTACCGTGTGACCCATGGCCTCCCACCAGGGCGCCTCTGAGAGCCCTCAGCTCCCAGCGTCCACTGTAAACCCAGGTCCAGGCTTCCAGGCAGGAACACGTGGGAGCCACAGCCACACCCTGGAGGGGCAGCCTTGGTCCTGTTCACCAGCGACGCGGGACTCCGATTCACAGAAATGAGATCTGGAGAATGCACGGTTCCCACCTGAACTTCTAGGACAACGGGAAGGTAACTGTGCTCCCTCTGGGCCTCCCTGGCAAGGACAAGGTCACCCAGGACCTGTCCTTGGAGCCACAGCTTTCCTTCACTTGAACTTGGAAGTGGAATGGTAACTTGTAGCAGAGCTGAATCGGTTTCCAGGACTTTGAACGCAGTGCACCTGCTGGCATGTGTTGAGTGAGAGAAGAATCTGGAAGGACCCCAAACTCTGCCTGAGCAGCGGTGGACGGAGCCACCACCAGTAAGACAGCTGCTGGGAGAGGAGCAGTGAGCTGTGGAGGGGACCAGAACGTCCAGATGCACTGCCCGTGGACATGGGGAGGGCCGAGCCACCTTGACAGTGCCCTGGAATCTGAAAAGTCCAGTCTAAAGGTGGCCATCTGGGGGACATCAACCCAAAGGCACAGGAAGACTCAGAAATTGAGGGGCTTAGGGAGCAGGCCAAGTGGGAGTAGCGGACACAGCACTCCAGGGACAGCAGACTGAGGCCAGCTGTGGAGAGGGGCTGACGGCTCCTGCTGGAGCAGACTCAGAGGCCAAAGGGGCTGTGTCCACTGGGGATGAGCATGAAGGTGACCAGGAAGCCTCTGCAGGCAACAGCACAGGGCTCTCTCCGTCAGAAGGGCCCAAGCTGTCCTGGCCACAAGGTTGCGCACCAATAAAACTAGGTTTCATGGCTGCTCTCCACGGCTCAATCTGAAACAGCCGAAATGTCAAAATAAATGACGATTGCCAGGGGTTATAACTAAGAGTTGAAGAGTCCGTAGAGATGTGAACAAATCGGCTCCAGGAGTCTCTGTATTATTCCAGGTGACATTCTATTTTATATTACGGTATTTCTTCTTCTAACAACTTACTACATACTGCTGGCGGTGGGAACCTGGCGGCTGCTGTCTCTCTCTGACGTGTGGCTGCCAGGCACTTAGCCACGCACACACACAGGGGTTCCCGTCAGTGCAGGGAGACCTCGTCGGCTTCCCAGGGAGGAGGAGGGCAACCCGCAGGGTGAACCTCACCACCAAACTTCCCTCTTTCTAGCTCCATTCTCCCTCAGCCAGCCCAGGAACAAGAAAGGTCATTAGCACCCCCAAAGTCCTGTGTCCCCAGAACAAAACTGTGCCCCACCATCAGCTGGGGAAAGGAAACGGCACCCACCTGGAAGACGCCCTTGCGGAGCCCCTCCCCACCCCACCCCCAGCACAGTGCATCACACAGGGGCCTGCAGAACCCCAGGTCCACACTGTGCATTGATGGGAGGAGAACACCACGACGGCGGCCTCTTCTGACCCGGAACTGCAGGACCGGGCAGGACCAGGCAAGAGGCCCCTTGGGTTCCGGTGTGGCCTCTCCAGGCCTGTGCCTAACGAGGCCTCGTGAACAGCCGGATGTGAGTTCTTAGTCATGAGAGACTTCCATTCTATCCCCCTCCAAGGTGCAATTATGTGGCTCCATTAGTACCTGCCTGGTTATTTTGCTGGCAGTGACCACAGAGAGAGCCTACTCTTCTTATATGAAAAGCTACCCAGTGCCCGGTGCCTGGGGCAGGGTGAATTTCACTGATTTCTCTCTGGTGTCACAAGCCACCGTGGCTGGGACGGTCCCTGATGGAAGTGCAGAGGCTGGGAGCAAGAGCAGCATCCTGTAGTGACTGATGGAGCCTGCAGGCCTGGGTGACAGCCCCCATGGCCAGCCTGGCCTGAGGTCACACACCCACCTCTCACAGGAGGGCACACACGGGGAGTCCCAGCACCTGGGTACTGTCCCCGGGGGCGTGAGGACTGCCGATCTGTGCTCCACCCAAGAGCACAATCACATCAGCCCAGCACTGGCCTCTCACCCCAGCAGCCCCACGCACCCGGCCCCCGGGGCTCCAGAGCCCTGCGCGCCACCCGCTGTGTGCCGAGAAGGCCCTTCCCTACTTTCTGCCTGCGTATCACACAGGTACAAAGCAGCCCTGGGAGGCAGGGCACATGGTTTAGGAAGAGTGCTCTCAGAGCCACGGCTGGCACCTGGAGCCCCCACCTGCTACAGAGGGACTGGACAAGGGACAGGGTCTCCCCCAGCGGCAAAATGGAGATGACCACACGCCTGCTCCACCGTCAGCCCTGCAGGTTGAGAAGGTGGCAAACGCCAGGTGTGCAGCCAACAGGTCCATGCACGTGAGCTACACGCAAATGTGGCCGTGTCTCTGACTTCCCGGCCACTCAGGTGAGGCGCTCTAGAGCAACGGATCCGCTGCCTCCTGGGGCAAGAAGCCTGGGATCCCACAGCTGACCCTCACTAGGGATGAAAGAGCAGGCAGGAGACTCGCCAGCTCTGCAGGGGGCTGAGGGAGAGGAAGGACGGCATGCTGGGCATTGGTGGCCATCCACAGCCGCCCCTCCCCACCAGGGCCAGAGAACACGCCCCCACCCCACGGGGAAGTGGAGACGGTGCACGAGCTGCAGACAACCTGCCCCACGTCAGCCCTGCTCCGTGGCCAGCACTCCTGTCCCCAACTCGTCCCCGAGCTCTACCTCATTCCTCAGATCACAGGTGTGCTCCTGTGGACTCCACCGACGTGCCACCCAGAACTCAGGTCCACACTGAGCCCAGTGGCCACTGGCCTGTGTGGCAGGCACCAAAGTCAGTTCATTTCTCCAGCCCAGGAACCACAGATTCCGTGCTCAGGGGTCACTGCTACCAGGGGCCATTGCAGTGGACAGTACCCAGGAAGGATGCTCCTATCCCAAGAAACTGCCACCAAAGAGCACAAATCACATGAGCCCTGGCAGCTGGAGGGAGCAGGGCACAGCTGAAGGCAAAAGGCAGCTGCTCAGAATAGACTTTTATGTGATGTTTATTTCTGTAGAGCCAGAAAATATCATAAATGTAATGATAAAATGTATTTATAATAATAAATTTAAATACAGAATCGGGCATGGTTTGATCCTCTGAGGGTCCTCCGGGTCAGGGGCACTCACACAGGACTGACCTCATCATCAGGAGTTTGCAGTCCTACCAGCAGCTGGTCACATCCCATTGATGTCCAGTATGTAGCCTGGTTCTGTGCGTCTCTGCCCAAGGACTTCTCACACGAGCAGCTCTCCTTACCTTTGGGTCCTCCCTCTGCAGATTCAACCATCTCAGGATTGAGAACATTTGGGAAAACCCGGTGCCTGTTCTGGACATGGCGGTGTCCTCGTCACTAAGCCCTCGCTGCACTCATGACCACTGACCGCACAGTGCATTCGAGGCCACCCAGGAAGACAGCGGCTCGCAGGAGGACTGCACAGTTGTGTGCAAATGCAGGGCACAGGCTCTCGAGGGACCTGAGTCTGTGGCCTACAGGGGTCCTGGAGCTGCTCCCGTGGACACCGAGGGACCTCAGCATAGACCGTTCCTAATGCTGAACACAGCCCTGCACTTGGGCCTAGAGGGAGCTGAGCTCATCTGACTCACGCTCTGTGCAGCTCCTCGGCTCCTCGTGCCCGGGCCACTAGAGAGCTCCTCAGCAGGATGCCCAGGGCCAGTGAAAAACAGAAAAGGTGGGGAAGTGGCACTAAGTGGCCACAGAAAGCACACGTGTGTGGCCCTGAGCGCTGAGATGAGAGGGCGGCAGGTGGCCTTGTTCAGCCTCAGCTGGGAGCAGGGACTCGATCCCCTGCGGCTCTGAGGGCGTCTCCAAGCCTCTGCCAATACTGGTTTAGGAGTTAACAGTGAATCTTAGGGAGCAGGAGGATTTGCAGATACAGACTGCACAAAGAACAGGCTCAACTCCTCAGTGTCCACACGACGGAACACGCCAGGACACGCACCCCAGCGGAGCTGAGCCTGCCTGGCCTGCTGGGATCCCACCCGGCGTCTCCCACACGCCGGCTCTGCGGTGCCTTCACCCCCAGACCACCGTGGTGGGGGCTCCACACAGACGAGGAGGCATGCAGAGCAGGTGGCCTTCAGCTTTTTAAATGAGGAAACCAGACTCCCTGACGATAGATCCCTCTCCTGGGCAAAGCGACTGAGCTGCAGAATTCCACCGGTGGCGCCTGGCTTGACCCCAATCTCCCTGAACACCCTGCGCTGGTGGTGAGTGGCCACCCGTCCAGCCAGGCCAGAGCTGCTGCCACACCTGGCCTCACCCCCAGAGCAGCCTCTGCTTCCCCCACCGTCTCCCTGACCCCCAAGTGCTCCCCTAAGCAGAGACCAGGGAAGGGCTCCGGAAAGGGCGTGGGGGTGCTGTCAGAGGCAGGGGCCCTCCGGCCAAAATCTGTTATGAGAAACTTCAGGAACTCAGACAGGAGGGGTCTGGGCCAGCCAGGGCGGGCGGCGCCCCTCTGTGGCCATCAGGGGCCATGTGGGGGAAAGAGGGGCATCGCGAGCCCCAGGACGGCTCATCTACCCCTGCTGCCCCGCGTCCTGCTGCCCAGCGTCCTGCTGCCCAGCATCCCTCTGCTGTATCCCCTGTGCATCACCTAGGATGAAAGCAAGGTGAAGACAACGGCACCCTCTGCCCTCCGGGGCCTAGCAAGGGGACAGCGGCTCCTGAGGCTAGCAGGATCCAGGCCATGCGAGCGGCCAGCCCTGGGGATCTCACAGGTCAGACCCCACCCTATGGTCCTGGGCTCCTCGCTCACCAGAGAGCAGGGGTCCCACGTGCTCCTCTACACACAGACTGGACTGTCAGGAGAGACTTCCTTCCAGGGAAGAGGGACAGCTACCCAGATGCCCCGTCCACCCACACACGAGCACAGGCCTCCACAAGGCCAGCATCGGCGGCGGCAGGGCAGAGGGAAGTGGCACTGGGAAGCCTTGGCTGTGAACTTACAGCCACCTGGAGGTCCCCCTTCCCACTTCCCCAGCTCTCAAACAACCCGAGAGGGAAAGCTGGGGCTCAGACAGAGGACGGAGGCAGCGGAACGTCTTCCCCTCGCCTGGCTCGCACCTGCCCCGTCCTTCCTGTGAGGGGAGGCTGCGGTGTCAAGTCTGGAATGTGATCTAGCCAGATGGCATCACTGTGGGAAAGACTGGATGTTCTGCTCAACCTACTTGCCATCTGTTTCCATGGCTGAGAGCTAAGGGGCAACTGTAGCTAGTGGGAGGCAGAGGCCCAGGGTGAGGCCAGGCCAAGGAGGTCCCACCATGTGCTGGCCAGCAGAGCCTGAGGGCACGGCAGAGGGGCCTGGGGATCTTGCTCCTCCTGGATCTTCAGGATCCTGCTTTGCACCTGCAGAGTGGATCCATCAACTCCCGGGGCCTCCAGTAGAGCCGTCAGCCTGATGCCTTTGCACGCACAGCGCCCTGTGACTGGGAGGTCCCCCAGGTGGCTTATTTCCTGTCCAGGGGACTTGTGTCCCTTTCAGGGATGGACCTACATGCCTGGCCTACCACCACCTCCGCAGAGCCAGCCCCCTTTGGCTGTGCTCAGACCACCCGGTGAGCCTGCAGCGGGGCAGGCACCTAGATCTCACCCCGTGTGTTGTATGGGTTGGGTGGTGCCTCTGCCCCAGTGTAAAGGTAGGAATCACAAATCCAACCACCGTAGGCTGCAGACTGCCTTATTTAAAGGTCAAATTCAGAGAATGTCCACAGGGAAACCTGGAGGCACCGACAGGATGAGGAAAGAGACCCATCTGTTCTGTCCCCTCCAGTTCTCCTCCCTGGATCCAAGAGGCCTGGGTCTTGGACGCACTCTGGTTTGGTCCAGCTTTGTAGGACACCTCACAGAATCTTGCTCAAAATTCACAGGTGGCACCATTTTCTGTCCTCAGATAAGAGTCACAGACCAAGTGCCTGTCAGTCATTCCTCAGGAACTGTGTGCTGGAGCACCCTCCAGTTTCCCCAGTCACCCAGCAGATCCCTGGAGGGAAGGCCCTGGCTCTATGGTGGGCCAGGACAGCCCTAGGAGACGGAGCCGTTGGCCAGCCCCAGACCTAGCTTCCTGGGGGAAGTGGACACACGGCCTTTCTGACTGGTGCAGAGTGGAGGGAAATCCCAGGACACAACTTGAGAGGTCCAGCCAGGCGGGGATGCCACTGGCACCCAGGCACCACATCTTCAAACAAGACCAGGCCCGAGGCCCGGAGCTGGGCCCCTGGGCTGGCTGCTGGAGCGTCTGGAAGCTGGGGCAGAGGGCCTTCAGGAACCTGGGCGTGGGGCGGGAACAGAGCTGTTTGTTCTTACACAGTGCTAGATGCCAGGTGGACTTGGTCACCTCCAGGGAAGGAAGAAAGACTGTAAGAACATTGTCTTCCTCCCAGAAGGTCCGTCTGTGCCCAGGGCCTAAAGCAAAAGTCCTCCCCCTTCAGAAGGCGGCCATCGGGGGTCTTCGATGCAGGTGATGGCAGGGTTTCGTGCTGCTGCATTCTGCCTGCCCTCCTCCCAGCCTTAGAGACCCGACCTTGCCAATCTACCTGACCACTCCCTGGCTCCTCTTCACCTGAGCACATCAGGGTCATGGATTCTAGGAGGTAAGGTTTTCAATTCAGGTGTCCTTGCCTTCTCAGAAGTTCAACAGATCCTGCACGTGAGGAGTCATTTCGTTGCTGAAGAGTTGGATCGATGATCATCTTTCATTGAATTCCAGCTACCACAGTGGAAAGAGTCCTGATTTCAAAGGTAGCAACATGCAAAAAAGCGCTTGCTGGGATCCGTGAGACCCAGGGACCCTGGCGGCCAGCGCTGGAGAACAGCCCAGGCTCAATACTGCAGGTGGATCAGCTGCTTTCAGCCTCAGCCCCGAGAGCGAGATCTTAGGGTCTCCCGAGTTCCATCCCCAGTTCAGCTAAGCTCACAGGGACAGGGGACTTGCTCAGGTGGCAGAGCCAGGGGTGGGTCCAGATGGAGGGGCTTCAGAATCGCATGCCCATCATTTCTCTCTAATCTTTCATTGGTACCACCACTGAAGGGACTCCCACTCTCCAGGTGTGGTGTCCACTCTCCAGGTGTGGTGTGCCAGCAGTTAAAGTTCAGTGATGTCCAGTTATTTGAAAGATCAAACGACTGCCACTTGAGAGACTAATGGCCGGAGCAGATCAGTACTTACCATGAGCTGAGCAAATAAACCGTAAAATCAAGACTTCACTGCCCAGTAGAGAGGCAGCCCGGGGCCACTGTTTTCAGAGTCATCCGGGAGACCATGGGGTGCTTCATCCATAGACCAGGGCAAAGGGACACTCGCCCTGAGCCCCATGCTCTGGCCCTCCCTGGACACCCCCTGGCCTGGTAGACAAGGGGGGACATGCCTGCTCAGAAAGGAACGTCCTTAGCACACTTTAGGTGCCAGGCGTCAGAACTCTGCATGGCGGCAGGCCCTTCCAGGACTAGCATGGGCTGATTCCCAGACTCAGCTTCCAAAGAGGAGCCAGAGGCAGCTGTCTGGAGAGACGCACAGGGCAGGACGCTGGAGCCAGCTGGCCTGAACCTAAAGGCCCTGTGCGGAGTCCCCGAAGCTGAGCATTCACGGTTCCAGCCAGGCCTTAGGTCATGGTAGACAGCGGAGCCTGGGTGTTAGCTTGTTTACCACCAAAACTCCAGACTAGCCAATGGGCCCCCGTGCTTTCACTCTGCAGTCCACAACTACTAGGATGAGAACCCAACTGTGTGTCTTGGAGTCCTGCTGTTAGTTGTTGCACCTGTGCACAACAGTGTCATGAAAACAAGAGAGTGAGCATTTAAATGGGCCCAGGGAGGAGCAGATACCTACGTTCCTTATTTTTAGCTGACAGACATAGGCCCAGAGAAAGAGCTAGTGCCAGGAACAGAGAAGATAAGTGCTTTCAAATAACAAAAAATCCACAAGAGGGGAAATCCTTCCTTTATGCAAAGGTAGGTAACAAGCCACTTTAAAGAAACTAGAATGACCCAGGTGAAGAGAAGAGCACACTGACAGAAAACGGGGTATGGCATCAAAGTCCTGCCCAACGTTCCTGTTGCCTATGGGGCGCCATGAGGTTCTCCTCAGTCAGCCCTGTTCCTTTAACTACGCAATGTCAACATCTTTGCTGTGGAGCTAAGGATAATAGCAAAAATGTTTAGTGTGCACTCAACTATAATAATTTAAGAAGACCACTGGATAGATGATTCATGTGCTAGAACAGACCTTTACCGTCTGCAGTTGGTCCTCCAACCCTCATCCCTGGATTCAGACAGCCACACAGCACGAGTATTTCCATAAAATTCCCTCTGTACTGAACACGTACTGGCCTTTTTATTGTTGTTTCCTAACAGCACAGTGCGACAACCACTTGCACAGCCTTTACATTGTGCTGTGTGTCATAAATCATGAGGGGGGTGGGCGGGGACTTAAAGCATCCAGGAGCATGCGTGCACCTTCTGTTCAAATCCTATACCAGATAATGTAGGCACTTGAGCATTGAGGGTTTGGGTACCTTCGGGGGTTCATGGAACCAGTTCCCCCAAGGATAACAAAGTATGTGATGATTGTACTTTAAAATTAAGGTTAGCCGGAGTTCAAGGTTGATGGGAAAAAATGAAAGTTAACTCTGATAATAATTCCAACAATTACCTCCATAAATAAATACAATCACAAGTTCTTAAACAGCAACCACAAACGACATCAAAACCACAACACAGAAAATAACCATATTCTCCATGTTAAAAATACACACCCAGTATTTCTAGAATGACTAAAACATCTTGCATTGAATACTTTCTCCCAGGGGCCAGAATTTCTGATGCAACAATTACATTCTAACACATTATTTTAACTTCTCATAAAGAGATGAAATTTTAAGAATCTATCCTAACTTTGCAAAGAACACAGAAGTCATCATTCTTTTCTACTTTGTAGACAAATCCCTGGTACATGGCATTCTTAATCAGCTACGTATGGCAAGATCAAAACTGGTAAAATATCACCTGGGGCCTTTTTCAGGGGTATCTCTCAGTAATCTGTGTTTTTTAAGAATAGCTAGAGGAAGCTTCAGGCATTAGTTTATGAAATATGTGCTCAGGACGAGGACACAATACCAGGTGAGATTTGCAGATCACACGTGCTGGCCGTGTACAAGGAGCAATCATCCGTAAATCAGTTCCTGATTTTCAATAGCACAAGGAGAAAGGAGATCGTCAAAGCAGTGACAGGCTTCATGCCCAATCTGTGAACTTTGGAGATGCAATTTGCACAGAGCAGTTGAGAAGCATTTAACCTCAGCCCCAAAGTTTCAGAAAGGAGGAGGTCAAGGAGGGCAGAGTTAAAGCAGGAATAAAGAAGCACTGATGTGATTTTGACAGACAATTACCTGCAAAATGTCCTCAGCCATTGTTGACACTGGCTGTTAGTGTTAAAATACAACCGTCAATTTGGTACCAACTTCCTTCTATATTCAGCTTTTCCTAATGACGGGAAGTCACTGGTTTTCATCTGCATTCTGATTCCCTAACAAACAGAACGCACAGCCACACATCACTATTTCCAGTTTATCCCTGTGAAGAAGAGATCTGGTTCAGCCAGGGTGATGAAATCGCCTGCAGAGGGGCTGCGGATGAACTCACCGCAGCACGAGCTCACCTGATGCCCCACGAGGAAGACAGCTTACCTGCCAGGCCGCGCCCAGCAGCAAGCTGGGGCAGGCCAAGGGGGGCAGACCAAGGGGGACAGGCCCATGGGGACAGGCCAAGGGGACAGGCCCATGGGGACAGGCCAAGGGGGACAGGCCAAGGGGACAGGCCAAGGGGACAGGCCCATGGGGACAGGCCAAAGGGACAGGCCCATGGGACAGGCCAAGGGGGATAGGCCCATGGGTACAGGCCAAGGGGGACAGGCCAAGGGGACAGGACCATAGGGACAGGCCAAGGGGACAGGCCAGGGGACAGGCCAAGGGGACAGGCAGTGCTTTTCTCTGAGCAGTCCCTGCCCTTTCCTTCGCCCCCCCCACCACCACCACGGTGCTTGATGCTATAGTTAAAACAAATCTCAGGAGGAAACAAAGTCGGGGCACCCCTCCCTGTCAGAAGCAGCCACCAGACCCCTTGAGCCTGGTGTCTACACCAGGAAGACCTTGTCCTTGCCCCAGGTGCCCTCCCCGTTGACCCAAGGCCAGCCCCGCTGAGTGGTCAGGGGTCACGGGTGACCATGACTCCATGGGAGCTTCTTGGGGTGGGGAATTGGTTCCCTTTCTTCAGGGGGCCCAAGAAGCCCCAGTTCCCTTTGGTCCCCCCAGCAGGCAGGAGCCCAGAGGTGGCAGTAGGCGTCGGACCTGACGGCCTCCAGACAGGCGAGCCTTGGACCAGAGAGGGTGCGATGCTGCAGAGCATGGGCTGTCAGCAGCAGAGCTGGAACAGAAGCCACCAGCACCAGGAGAGCTCCCGGTCACCTGCAGGTCCCAGACAACCGTACTTGTCAGCGCACACCATGTCCCCAGCCAAGCCACATCCCTTTGTACCCCAACCTGTTGGTGTGTCCTCCCTGCCCCCAAGCCATGTCATGTCCCCTCGTGCCCCAACCTCTGCCTGCTAGTGTGTCTTCCATGTCCCCAAACACAGCATGATCCTAAGCCATGGCATGTCCACTTGTGTCCCCCCAGCCCATCGGTGTGCACCATGTCCCCCAGCCCTTCCATCCCCTTGTCTCCATGTCATCATGTCCCCATACCACAACATATCTCCTTGTGTCCCCACGTCCTCAGGTCATATCGTTCATGTTCCTACCCCAGCACTGTGGGGACCAGAGTCTCTCAGTCAAAAAGGGCAGCTCCCTGTCTCCCTGCAGAGATGGTCGCCGAGGTGCCCAGCTGCCTGGGGAGACGGCCTTCCTCACCAGGGTGAGGCCAGGGTGTGAGCTGGGACTGGTCCTCAGTGGCCAGCAGGGAGGACAGGAAGAGACCTTCACGGTCTTTAAGGTCACAGAGCCCAGTGGTGAGTCCTCGCCAACAAGTGCGAGGTCCCAGGCTACATGCCCAGCGCCAAAAACATCCCGCCAGCAACAGCGCTGTGTCCATCTTGTGGACGAGGCTCACCTTACATGCAATGCCGTCTTCGACTTCCAGTCTGAAGGCCACCAGGGTCAAGTGCCCCCACAGTCTAAACCCCCGTCTGTGCAGAGGAGGGTGGTGTCCTGACCAGATGACCACGAGGCCATCACCTAAGCACAGGGCTTACTCTGAGGAGGACGGGGAGGCCCCTGGCCCTCGAGAACGAGGCGGCGGGCATGGCTGGCGCTCTCTCTTCTCAGGGACTGGATCGAGGGCCAGGGTCCTCCTGCCTGATGGGCTCAGCCGCCTGGCTTAGCATGGGTGTCGGGACGCAGCTCCCTCATGCCCCAGGGGAGCAAGCAGGCTCTCACGCAGCCTGCGGTGGAGGGGCTCGCTCGACACCCAGGCCCCCGAGGAGTGGGGAAGAAGAAAGTGTGATTTCCAGGGGAAGCTGGGCTGTGCTACCCGACCCACAATCCCCACGTTGAATGAAATCTGTTGTCATCTCTTCTCCCCAAGAAAAAATGCTCCGCGAACTTTGCAGTTTCCATTACGTGAAGTTGAAAGGTAATTCTTTGACAATTAGCAATCTTTTCTTTTGAATCATGAGAATAAAGCCACCATGCACGCAGCTCTGTCAGCAGGAGAGGGAACTTGTGGGGGGTTTTGACAAAGTGCATAATGAAAGCCAAATGAATCCTGGGTTTTCCTCCAAGATGAACTTGAGATAGCTTTGAAATCAGAATTTATTAAGGTGCTCGTGATACTGAAAAGCACAGAATAATAACTGCAGCAGAGTAAAATATATACAATTAGAATCCTCATTTTGAGAGACTTCAATGCAGGTAGCGTTGGTGGCGCTGGGAACCGGAGGTAGTTAAGCAGAGCCTGGAACGCGAGGCTCACGTTCACTAATTGGGTAATGACAGCCGTTGCCGCGACTGTCGGCCTCCCCTGAGCCGCAGAAGTTCCCTTTGCCAAGCATGTAATTTCATTATTAAACACCCAAACACCTCAAAAACGCCTCCAAGCCAGCATTCCCCGCTGCACACCCTCCACCGCGTCCGTGAGCGAACACACAGCCCTGCTCTGGCCTCATTCCCACTTTTCTGCCCATTTCCACCAGGCAGGCCCACCCCACCCTGCCCACTGCCCCAGAAGCTGTCAAAGTTTACCAGCTGCACACCGCACCGCGCGGTCTTCGCGTCCATTCCTCCATCCCTCAGTTCTGAGCCAGGAGTGGAGTTTGCTAAGCTGGGAAAGTGCTCGTTCCATGGACCTCAGCAAGAATGAACTCAGCAAAGCCGGCAGCGGCTGAGGGGAGTCCTCCACCCCACACGGCACGCCCAGCAGGAGCGACTGGCACCCGGGCATGCCAGCCATACCCCCAGCACCCACGCCGAGTTTTCGGCTCAGTCTTCCTCTTTTGTTTGTCCATGGAACTAAATTTAGAGCCAGAAAATGGAACTTAGAACGGCAACGAGGGTGGCTGGCAGGAGCAGGGAGCCCTCGGCAGAAGAAAGCCTGCCTTCTCTGGCTCCCCACGTCCACGGCCGGCCTGGGGCAATCAGGCTCCAGCAGCCTGCTACCTGGGGACAGAACATGACCCTGGAGGAAGCCCCCTTTACAGACTGGCCCCAGCACGGGGCTACGGGCACAGGAGTGACGAGGTTGTTTTTATAGTCTCACCTAGGGTGGGACGGCACACATTTTACAATCCCCTGAATGTAACTTTCAGCCAACTTGAGGGAGAATCCAAGTTGCTTTTACCCAAGTAGCAGTTGGTGAGACATCTGTAGGGTCACGTCTACCCCACCTGAATCCCCCCGGCACGTTACCCTGCACACAGAACTTCCAAGCTAAGTTCAGCAAACAGATTTCACCAAAAGAAGCCATCTGTGCCTAGCACCAGCAGGCACCTCCCCGTCCTCCAGGACTCCAGAGCCCAGCTGCAAGGGCAAACGCAGCCCCCGTGGCCAGCAGACACCACAGAACATCCCCTCAAAACATCTTGCCATGTTGGCTTAGCACCTGTGCTTGACCACTTGCGGTCCAGTCCGAGTCCCTGCAGTTCACGGCGAGACACGCTCTTCCTCAAAGCCCCAGGTCTGGCTCTCTCCCTCCCCTCACCACCACCCCCAGGACCAGGCAGATTCACTGCAAGCGTCCCCTCAGCACTTGGCGCTGCCCTGGCCCAGCCCAAGGATGCCTTCCCGGGACTCCTGGGAGCCGCCAGCCTACCTGCCAGGCTCTGCGTCCAGGCACCGCCCTGGCCCGCCGGACCTCTGTCCTCAGCAGCGCTCCTCCGCTCCTGCGAACACCGCCGCGTACCCTGTGGCCGCAGGCTGGCTGGCAGCAGCCGCAGCAGCCTTCCCAGCGATGAGCACAGCTTGAGACCATCCACAATTAACCAAATATTGTGTGGCAGCAGCAAATCAACAAGGAAAGCAGCCCAGAGATAAAGCAGAGTGCCTTTCCAAGGGGTGCAGGACGGAGAGCTCCCAACGCTCCACTTCCTCAAGATCCTTCCAGCCAGCCCCTCTGCTATTTTTACTGTACCATAATGCACTAGGTCTGGCTTTTACCCTATTGAAAGAACATGAATATATTATTATCCACACAAAAGAGCAGGTTATTGTTTATGAATTACCAGCCTTCCCAGCAACAAAGGCTATTTTCATAAGAAAACTCAATTTCATTTTAGCTCCAATTTGATTACCAGCTGAAGAAAAGAAGCTCTGCTCCTAACCCTCAAAGGATTTTTATTCATACCATTGAATGGGCTTTATTGCTTCCTTTTCAAAACTGACGTAGAAAGCTTTTAGAGTAAAACATTGACAAAAAATTATTGCGCTGCTATTTTGTGCAATAACAGAGCTGAAGAGGGGCAATGATTTCTCAGTCATCCTTCACTGTACTTCAGGATGGCAGAGGCTGGAATTAATGACAGAGCAGAGAGAGGAGGCAAGCTAAGGTCTCACAATGCACGTCAAATCTAAATGATCACCATACATTGAAAAGCCCCCCAAAAGCCCACAGCTGATTGATTCCTGGCTTTCACAAGGAAGACAGGCTTGAAGAGTTTATTGCTCCACAATTTGCTCGGAATTATCATAAAAATGAATGTGGAGGCTGAATGTCACCCAGCTCGCTCCAAAAACACACACCGGGGACAAAGTTCACGCAGCAATTCTCACTGCACACCGCACTCGGCAGAGCCAGGGCTGGGTGGCCGCTGCCCGGCTTCCCGGTCACACGGAGCACCAGGCTCACTGGGCTCTGAGAGTCCTTCCCGCCCACGGGAACGTGGTGGGTCGTCCCATTTTTGAAGTGAGAAAAGCCCGCAGCTGTGAACCATGGCCCCCACGGCCACTCACCCTGGCACCTGGGGGCGCCTCAGGCTGGTTGGCCTGCCCAGAGGACAGCGTGGGGAGGGTGGAAGTGGCCCAGGTGGCTGTGGTGCCAATGCTCTCGCTGCGTGCACGCCACTCCTCCTTCCATTACAGTTTTGAGCAATAACGGCTCAGCTCCCGGGTTGCCAGAGAAACCTGCGCTTGGCATTGTGTAAATAGGGTCTGCGGCATAATGACACGGTGCTCGGTGGCCTGGCCTCTCCAGGCTCCAGCCTCAGGCCAGAGGGGCCTGTTGGCCAGCCTGGGCTGAGGACCCTCAATCCATGTGGCAGGCGCCAGTCCTCCCCGACTCCTTTATGAGGCACGGTTGGGACCCATAAGTGAAGAATTTGTGATCTTTGGGGTTCCATGGTAACGCTTGTATTCAAAAACAAACTCACCGAGCAAAGCTGGAAGCAGCGGTGCCCTCACTCAGGGCCGGACAGACGGCCTCGCGTTTCGGCTCTCCTTCTGCCAGGCGTCTGCCCCCCCTCGCTCCAAACGAGCCTCGCTGCGTGGAGGTGAGCGCTGCTGTCCAGGCTGTGCTGGCGCCGAGTGGCTGCATGTTTCTCTCAGGAGGCCACACACCTCAGGCCAGGCTGGCCCAGCTCAAGCCTATGCCTGCCTCAGCCCCAACAGCTGTGCACGGGGCCCAGGTGCAACCAGGCTCCTGGGGGTCTCAGGTGGCCACGTGCAGCTCAGGCATGCTCAGTGAGCAGGTATGCTCGTGGCTCAGCGGCCCCTGAAGACAACAAGTCCCAGCTGGGACACCATCTTTGGTGGCCTCCCCTTGCCATAGCTCAAGCCCCTGCTTCATAACCACCAGCTCCAGGTCTCAGCAACAACGTCACCACTCATGTTTTGTAAAAGGTAAGTTCCATCAAGCATCAGGATGCTCTGGATATTCCAGGGCTCAGCTCCTGCATGACCACTCAAGCCAACGGCTAGTGTGTAGTTCACCCAGGGTCCTGGTGCTCCCCACACCCAACCCGGTCACTCAACAGCAGACAGGCCTAGGGTGCAGTACTCAGGGCACTGATGTTCTTACGTCACCGTCAGAACCGAGCCAGCAAACGCCAGCCTTTGTCCAGGAGAGTCCCTTGTCACAGCGTTTGTGCCAACTGCTGCCGGGTAGCCTTGACTCCTACCTCAAGGCACCCTGTGATACGTTAACTCAGCTCAGAGCTCAAAGCACCGTAGCCCTCATCTGAATGAACTCATGTTGTACACACTTGCTCCACGAGGCACACCCTGGCCTTGCCCTCAGGACACAGGAGGGTGCCTCAGCACTGTGGTCGGGGCCACCTGACGTAGGAAATCAGCAAAAAAGGACAAAAAAATGGAAAAGAAAAAATGTGGCACTCAGGAGACTGAAAAGGACATGGCTTCCAGAGCTGAAGGCTGCAGCGTCCTGTGTCACCCCAGCTGGACAGACATGGCCAGCAGTTCCTGTTGTGCACCCTGAGCACATCTGCAAGCAGACACGGGAGCTCTGCAAGGATTAAATCTGAGGTCACAAATGACTGCTGGCAACTAGGTAGAAGCACAAATACAGGAACCACCAATAGCCAGGGTCAGCCTTTGTGAACATAAGGCTGTGCTGGACTGAAGTCCAGCTGAAGCCCTAAGTCCAGGGTGTGCATTGAAAGGTAGGTAGGGTCAGAGGTCACAGGTGTGTCCTGACCCCCCGGGTCTGAGGCTGTACAGAGGAGGATGTCCACTGCGCACAGACACGGTGAGAAGGTGGCCGTCTTCAGGCCAGGATGAGACCGTGCCAGGAGCCCATCAGCTGGCACGAAGACCATGGACACCCAACCTCCCAAACTGTGAGAAAACAGACGTCCCCGGGCAAACCCCCCGGGTGAGGCTCGGTTCCTGCAGCCCTAGAGCACCAGGTGCAGCAGAGGTGAGCCCCTGAGGGCAGGGGCACCCGCTGGCACCCCTGCTCCTCAGCTGTACCACCGCTGCGCACACTCCGGGGTGCACGGCCTGTGTTTGGGGGCGAGGTGAGGTGCTCGGCTGCACAAAGGGTGGGTGGACCATGGGAAGGGAAGCCCACTCCCCAGGCTGGGGAACAGAGTCTGACCAGAACAGCATCCATCTCAGGTAGCTGAGGTCAGCTGCCGGTGTCACTGGGGCCGGGAGGTGGGGACCAGGGGCCCACCCTGGGGGACTATTCCAGCACGTGCCCTGGGACCTGAGTTTGCAGTCACGGGGGCACGTCTGAGCACTAGAGGCCCCGGAGCTGCCCTGTGTGGGCAGGGTTGGACCTTGTGGTAGAGCCCTGCAAGTCTGCTTTTCAAAATCATTACCCAGAGGATCCCTAAGGGGGTATCATCAGCCTTTAAAGGTCAGAACTTCATGCGACAAAAGAATGCACAAAATAGGAAAAACGCTGCCCCGCAATTACTTTATGCTGAAGATAGATGCAAAAGGAACCTCGAAAACAGAGCGAACCTTTTCTGCAGGTGGGTTTCCAGAGCCCAAAGAGGCTTCAAAATGGTTGGGTTGTAGGGTCGCGGGCCAGGGTCTATGTGAGACCACGTGCTGGGCCTCCAGACGGGGCTCCTCAGCCAGGACCACCTGGACTTGTCTTTGGATTCCCAGTGCCAACCACACAATAGGGCACAACAGAAATGCGAGAATGAGACAGCCTCAGACGTCGTGGACCAGCGAGGGACCTGGCACAGATAAACCTGAGTGTTGGCTCCCAGGTCGATGGAGGCTGATGCTCGGTCAATATGACCATGAGAGATCATGAACTCGGGTGCTCTATGGTACCTGAAACAGGACAAAACAAAACAGAGACCTTTAAGGTCACGAGACACACCTCCATTCTCAAGCAACCTGACGATTGACAACCATTCCACCCCGGAGCCTGAAGACCACGTCTACCACCTGAGGGTGGAAGAAAGACACAGAGGCCTGCGCAACAAGAAGATTCACCGGTAGGCGACCTCGTCCATCCTCCAGACCAAGGACGTAACTTGGGTTCCGGAAAGTCCGTCTGCCCTCTGGGTGTCGGACCCTCTCATTACTCTCAGCTCATGAACTTCAACCCCACAGGAGGACCAGGTCCCATGAAACCCAGGCTTTGCACAGTGACAGCCAAGGTGACAAGGAGGTGGGGGAGTCTCATGCTCCCAAGAGACAGCAAAGCCCATCCCAGGGTGGCAGCTCCCCTGTCCTCTCCTACACACACACACAGCCTGTCCTGGGGTGGCCTGCTCCCCTGTCCTCTCCTACACACACACAGCCTGTCCTGGGGTGGCCTGCTCCCCTGTCCTCTCCTACACACACACAGCCTGTCCTGGGGTGGCCTGTTCCCCTGTCCTCTCCTACACACACACACAGCCTGTCCTGGGGTGGCCTGCTCCCCTGTCCTCTCCTACACACACAGCCCATCCCAGGGTGGCAGCTCCCCTGTCCTCTCCTACACACACACACAGCCTGTCCTGGGGTGGCCTGCTCCCCTGTCCTCTCCTACACACACACAGCCTGTCCTGGGGTGGCCTGCTCCCCTATCCTCTCCTACACACACACAGCCTGTCCTGGGGTGGCCAGCTCCCCTGTCCTCTCCTACACACACACAGCCTGTCCTGGGGTCGCCTGATCCCCTGTCCTCTCCTACACACACACAGCCTGTCCTGGGGTGGCCTGCTCCCCTGTCCTCTCCTACACACACACACAGCCTGTCCTGGGGTGGCCTGCTCCCCTGTCCTCTCCTACACACACACAGCCTGTCCTGGGGTGGCCTGCTCCCCTGTCCTCTCCTACACACACACACAGCCTGTCCTGGGGTGGCCTGCTCCCCTGTCCTCTCCTACACACACACACAGCCTGTCCTGGGGTGGCCTGCTCCCCTGTCCTCTCCTACACACACACACAGCCTGTCCTGGGGTGGCCTGCTCCCCTGTCCTCTCCTACACACACACAGCCTGTCCTGGGGTGGCCTGTTCCCCTGTCCTCTCCTACACACACAGCCTGTCCTGGGGTGGCCTGCTCCCCTGTCCTCTCCTACACACACAGCCCATCCCAGGGTGGCAGCTCCCCTGTCCTCTCCTACACACACACACAGCCTGTCCTGGGGTGGCCTGCTCCCCTGTCCTCTCCTACACACACACAGCCTGTCCTGGGGTGGCCTGCTCCCCTGTCCTCTCCTACACACACACAGCCTGTCCTGGGGTGGCCTGTTCCCCTGTCCTCTCCTACACACACACACAGCCTGTCCTGGGGTGGCCTGCTCCCCTGTCCTCTCCTACACACACAGCCCATCCCAGGGTGGCAGCTCCCCTTTCCTCTCCTACACACACACACAGCCTGTCCTGGGGTGGCCTGCTCCCCTGTCCTCTCCTACACACACACAGCCTGTCCTGGGGTGGCCTGCTCCCCTATCCTCTCCTACACACACACAGCCTGTCCTGGGGTGGCCTGCTCCCCTGTCCTCTCCTACACACACAGCCTGTCCTGGGGTGGCCTGCTCCCCTGTCCTCTCCTACACACACACAGCCTGTCCTGGGGTGGCCTGCTCCCCTGTCCTCTCCTACACACACAGCCTGTCCTGGGGTGGCCTGCTCCCCTGTCCTCTCCTACACACACAAACAGCCTGTCCTGGGTGGCCTGCTCCCCTGTCCTCTCCTACACAAACACAACCTGTCCTGGGGTGGCCTCCTCCCCTGTCCTCTCCTACACAGACACAGCCTGTCCTGGGGTGGCCTGCTCCCCTATCCTCTCCTACACACACACAGCCTGTCCTGGGGTGGCCTGCTCCCCTGTCCTCTCCTACACACACACAGCCTGTCCTGGGGTGGCCTGCTCCCCTGTCCTCTCCTACACACACACAGCCTGTCCTGGGGTGGCCTGCTCCCCTGTCCTCTCCTACACACACAGCCTGTCCTGGGGTGTCCTGCTCCCCTATCCTCTCCTACACACACACAGCCTGTCCTGGGGTGGCCTGCTCCCCTGTCCTCTCCTACATACACACAGCCTGTCATGGGGTGGCCTGATCCTCTGTCCTCTCCTACACACACACAGCCTGTCCTGGGGTGGCCTGCTCACCTGTCCTCTCCTACACACACACAGCCTGTCATGGGGTGGCCTGCTCCCCTGTCCTCTCCTACACACACACAGCCTGTCCTGGGGTGGCCTGCTCCCCTGTCCTCTCCTACACACACACAGCCTTTCCTGGGTGGCCTGCTCCCCTGTCCTCTCCTACACACACACACACAGCCTGTCCTGGGGTGGCCTGCTCCCCTGTCCTCTCCTACACACACACAGCCTTTCCTGGGTGGCCTGCTCCCCTGTCCTCTCCTACACACACACAGCCTGTCCTGGGGTGGCCTGCTCCCCTGTCCTCTCCTACACACACACACCCTTTCCTGGGTGGCCTGCTCCCCTGTCCTCTCCTACACACACACACAGCCTGTCCTGGGGTGGCCTGCTCCCCTGTCCTCTCCTACACACACACACAGCCTGTCCTGGGTGGCCTGCTCCCCTGTCCTCTCCTACACACACACAGCCTGTCCTGGGGTGTCCTGCTCCCCTGTCCTCTCCTACACACACACACAGCCTGTCCTGGGGTGGCCTGCTCCCCTGTCCTCTCCTACACACACACAACCTGTCCTGGGTGGCCTGCTCCCCTGTCCTCTCCTACACACACAGCCTTTCCTGGGTGGCCTGCTCCCCTGTCCTCTCCTACACACACACACAGCCTGTCCTGGGGTGGCCTGCTCCCCTGTCCTCTCCTACACACAAACACCCTGTCCTGGGGTGGCCTGCTCCCCTGTCCTCTCCTACACACACACAGCATGTCCTGGGGTGGCCTGCTCCCCTTTCCTCTCCTACACACACACAGCCTGTCCTGGGTGGCCTGCTCCCCTGTCCTCTCCTACACACACACAGCCTTTCCAGGGTGGCCTGCTCCCCTGTCCTCTCCTACACACACACACACAGCCTGTCCTGGGGTGGCCTGCTCCCTGTCCTCTCCTACACACACACAGCCTGTCCTGGGTGGCCTGCTCCCCTGTCCTCTCCTACACACACACACAGCCTGTCCTGGGGTGGCCTGCTCCCCTGTCCTCTCCTACACACACACAGCCTGTCCTGGGTGGCCTGCTCCCCTGTCCTCTCCTACACACACACACAGACTGTCCTGGGGTGGCCTGCTCCCCTGTCCTCTCCTACACACACACAGCATGTCCTGGGGTGGCCTGCTCCTCTGTCCTCTCCTACACACACACAGCCTGTCCTGGGGTGGCCTGCTCCCCTGTCCTCTCCTACACACACAGCCTGTCCTGGGGTGGCATGTTCCCCTGTCCTCTCCTACACACACAGTCTGTCCTGGGGTGGCCTGCTCCCCTGTCCTCTCCTACACACACACAGCCTGTCCTGGGGTGGCCTGCTCCCCTGTCCTCTCCTACACACGCACAGCCTGTCCTGGGGTGGCCTGTTCCCCTGTCCTCTCCTACACACACACAGCTTGTCCTGGGGTGGCCTGCTACTCTGTCCTCTCCTACACACACACAGTCTGTCCTGGGGTGGCCTGTTCCCCTGTCCTCTCCTACACACACACAGCCTGTCCTGGGGTGGCCTGTTCCCCTGTCCTCTCCTACACACACACAGTCTGTCCTGGGGTGGCCTGCGCCCCTGTCCTCTCCTACACACACAGTCTGTCCTGGGGTGGCCTGCTCCCCTGTCCTCTCCTACACACACACAGCCTGTCCTGGGGTGGCCTGCTCCCCTGTCCTCTCCTACACACGCACAGCCTGTCCTGGGGTGGCCTGTTCCCCTGTCCTCTCCTACACACACACAGCCTTTCCTGGGGTGTCCTGCTCCCCTGTCCTCTCCTACACACACACAGCCTGTCCTGGGGTGGCCTGCTACTCTGTCCTCTCCTAAACACACACAGCCTGTCCTGGGGTGGCCTGCTCCCCTGTCCTCTGCTACACACACACAGCATGTCCTGGGGTGGCCTGCTCCCCTGTCCTCTCCTACACACACACACAGCCTGTCCTGGGGTGGCCTGCTCCCCTGTCCTCTCCTAGACACACACAGCCTGTCCTGGGGTGGCCTGCTCCTCTGTACGCTCCTACACACACACACAGCCTGTCCTGGGGTGCCCTGCTCCCCTGTCCTCTCCTACACACACACAGCCTGTCTGGGTGGCCTGCTCCCCTGTACTCTCCTACACACACACAGCCTGTCCTGGGGTGGCCTGCTCCCCTGTCCTCTCCTACACACACACAGCCTGTCCTGGGGTGTCCTGCTCCCCTGTCCTCTCCTACACACACACACAGACTGTCCTGGGGTGGCCTGCTCCCCTGTCCTCTCCTACAAACACACACAGCCTGTCCTGGGGTGGCCTGATCCCCTGTAATCTCCTACACACACACACAGCCTGTCCTGGGTGGCCTGCTCCCCTGTCCTCTCCTACACACACACAGCCTTTCCTGGGTGGCCTGCTCCCCTGTCCTCTCCTACACACACACACACAGCCTGTCCTGGGGTGGCCTGCTCCCCTGTCCTCTCCTATACACACACAGCCTGTCCTGGGGTGGCCTGCTCCCCTGTCCTCTCCTACACACACACAACCTGTCCTGGGTGGCCTGCTCCCCTGTCCTCTCCTACAGACACAGCCTTTCCTGGGTGGCCTGCTCCCCTGTCCCCTCCTACACACACACACAGCCTGTCCTGGGGTGTCCTGCTCCCCTGTCCTCTCCTACACAAACACAACCTGTCCTGGGGTGGCCTCCTCCCCTGTCCTCTCCTACACAGACACAGCCTGTCCTGGGGTGTCCTGCTCCCCTATCCTCTCCTACACACACACAGCCTGTCCTGGGGTGGCCTGCTCCCCTGTCCTCTCCTACATACACACAGCCTGTCATGGGGTGGCCTGATCCTCTGTCCTCTCCTACACACACACAGCCTGTCCTGGGGTGGCCTGCTCCCCTGTCCTCTCCTACACACAAACACCCTGTCCTGGGGTGGCCAGCTCCCCTGTCCTCTCCTACACACACACAGCCTGTCCTGGTGTGGCCTGCTCCCCTGTACGCTCCTACACACACACAGCCTGTCCTGTGGTGGCCTGCTCCCCTGTCCTCTCCTACACCCACACAGCGTGTCCTGGGGTGGCCTGCTCCCCTGTCCCCTCCTACACACACACACAGCCTGTCTTGGGTGGCCTGTTCCCCTGTCCTCTCCAACACACCCAGCTGTCCTGGGGTGGCCTGCTCCCCTGCCCTCTCCTACACACAGCCTGTCCTGGGGTGGCCTGCTCCCCTGTCCTCTCCTACACACACACAGCCTGTCCTGGGGTGGCCTGCTCCCCCTGTCCTCTCCTACACACACACAGCATGTCCTGGGGTGGCCTGCTCCCCTGTCCTCTCCTACACACACACAGCCTTTCCTGGGTGGCCTGCTCCCCTGTCCTCTCCTACACACACACACACAGCCTGTCCTGGGGTGGCCTGCTCCCCTGTCCTCTCCTATACACACACAGCCTGTCCTGGGGTGGCCTGCTCCCCTGTCCTCTCCTACACACACACAACCTGTCCTGGGTGGCCTGCTCCCCTGTCCTCTCCTACAGACACAGCCTTTCCTGGGTGGCCTGCTCCCTGTCCCCTCCTACACACACACACAGCCTGTCCTGGGGTGGCCTGCTCCCCTGTCCTCTCCTACACACAAACACCCTGTCCTGGGGTGGCCAGCTCCCCTGTCCTCTCCTACACACACACAGCCTGTCCTGGGGTGGCCTGCTCCCCTGTACGCTCCTACACACACACAGCCTGTCCTGTGGTGGCCTGCTCCCCTGTCCTCTCCTACACCCACACAGCGTGTCCTGGGGTGGCCTGCTCCCCTGTCCCCTCCTACACACACACACAGCCTGTCTTGGGTGGCCTGTTCCCCTGTCCTCTCCAACACACCCAGCTGTCCTGGGGTGGCCTGCTCCCCTGCCCTCTCCTACACACAGCCTGTCCTGGGGTGGGCCTGCTCCCCTGTCCTCTCCTACACACACACAGCCTGTCATGGGGTGGCCTGCTCCCCTGTCCTCTCCTACACACACACAGCATGTCCTGGGGTGGCCTGCTCCCCTGTCCTCTCCTACACACACACAGCCTTTCCTGGGTGGCCTGCTCCCCTGTCCTCTCCTACACACACACACACAGCCTGTCCTGGGGTGGCCTGCTCCCCTGTCCTCTCCTACACACACTCAACCTGTCCTGGGTGGCCTGCTCCCCTGTCCTCTCCTACAGACACAGCCTTTCCTGGGTGGCCTGCTCCCCTGTCCCCTCCTACACACACACACAGCCTGTCCTGGGGTGGCCTGCTCCCCTGTCCTCTCCTACACACAAACACCCTGTCCTGGGGTGGCCAGCTCCCCTGTCCTCTCCTACACACACACAGCCTGTCCTGGGGTGGCCTGCTCCCCTGTACGCTCCTACACACACACAGCCTGTCCTGGGGTGGCCTGCTCCCCTGTCCTCTCCTACACCCACACAGCGTGTCCTGGGGTGGCCTGCTCCCCTGTCCCCTCCTACACACACACACAGCCTGTCTTGGGTGGCCTGTTCCCCTGTCCTCTCCAACACACCCAGCTGTCCTGGGGTGGCCTGCTCCCCTGCCCTCTCCTACACACAGCCTGTCCTGGGGTGGCCTGCTCCCCTGTCCTCTCCTACACACACACAGCCTGTCATGGGGTGGCCTGCTCCCCTGTCCTCTCCTACACACACACAGCATGTCCTGGGGTGGCCTGCTCCCCTGTCCTCTCCTACACACACACAGCCTTTCCTGGGTGGCCTGCTCCCCTGTCCTCTCCTACACACACACACACAGCCTGTCCTGGGGTGGCCTGCTCCCCTGTCCTCTCCTATACACCCACAGCCTGTCCTGGGGTGGCCTGCTCCCCTGTCCTCTCCTACACACACACAACCTGTCCTGGGTGGCCTGCTCCCCTGTCCTCTCCTACAGACACAGCCTTTCCTGGGTGGCCTGCTCCCCTGTCCCCTCCTACACACACACACAGCCTGTCCTGGGGTGGCCTGCTCCCCTGTCCTCTCCTACACACAAACACCCTGTCCTGGGGTGGCCAGCTCCCCTGTCCTCTCCTACACACACACAGCCTGTCCTGGGGTGGCCTGCTCCCCTGTACGCTCCTACACACACACAGCCTGTCCTGGGGTGGCCTGCTCCCCTGTCCTCTCCTACACACACACAGCCTGTCCTGGGTGTCCTGCTCCCCTGTCCTCTCCTACACACACACAGCCTGTCCTGTGGTGGCCTGCTCCCCTGTCCTCTCCTACACCCACACAGCGTGTCCTGGGGTGGCCTGCTCCCCTGTCCCCTCCTACACACACACACAGCCTGTCTTGGGTGGCCTGTTCCCCTGTCCTCTCCAACACACCCAGCTGTCCTGGGGTGGCCTGCTCCCCTGCCCTCTCCTACACACAGCCTGTCCTGGGGTGGCCTGCTCCCCTGTCCTCTCCTACACACACACAGCCTGTCATGGGGTGGCCTGCTCCCCTGTCCTCTCCTACACACACACAGCATGTCCTGGGGTGGCCTGCTCCCCTGTCCTCTCCTACACACACACAGCCTTTCCTGGGTGGCCTGCTCCCCTGTCCTCTCCTACACACACACACACAGCCTGTCCTGGGGTGGCCTGCTCCCCTGTCCTCTCCTATACACACACAGCCTGTCCTGGGGTGGCCTGCTCCCCTGTCCTCTCCTACACACACACAACCTGTCCTGGGTGGCCTGCTCCCCTGTCCTCTCCTACAGACACAGCCTTTCCTGGGTGGCCTGCTCCCCTGTCCCCTCCTACACACACACACAGCCTGTCCTGGGGTGTCCTGCTCCCCTGTCCTCTCCTACACACAAACACCCTGTCCTGGGGTGGCCAGCTCCCCTGTCCTCTCCTACACACACACAGCCTGTCCTGGGGTGGCCTGCTCCCCTGTCCTCTCCTACACACACACAGCCTGTCCTGTGGTGGCCTGCTCCCCTGTCCTCTCCTACACCCACACAGCGTGTCCTGGGTTGACCTGCTCCCCTGTCCCCTCCTACACACACACACAGCCTGTCCTGGTGTGGCCTGCTCTCCTGCCCTCTCCTACACATTGCCTGTCCTTGGGTGGCCTGCTCCCCTGTCCTCTCCTACACACAGCCTGTCCTGGGGTGGCCTGCTCCCCTGTCCTCTCCTACACACACACAGCCTGTCCTGGGGTGTCCTGCTCCCCTGTCCTCTCCTACACACACACAGCCTGTCCTGGGGTGGCCTGCTCCCCTGTCCTCTCCTACACACACACAGCCTGTCTTTCGGTGGCCTGCTCCCCTGTCTTCTCCTACACACACACACAGCCTGTCCTGGGGTGCCCTGCTCCCTGTCCTCTCCTACACACACACAGCCTGTCCTGGGGTGTCCTGCTCCCCTGTCCTCTCCTACACACACACACAGACTGCCCTGGGGTGGCCTGATCCCCTGTAATCCCCTACACACACACAGCCTGTCCTGGGGTGCCCTGCTCCCTGTCCTCTCCTACACACACACAGCCTGTCCTGGGGTGGCCTGCTCCCCTGTCCTCTCCTACACACACAGCCTGTCCTGGGGTGGCCTGCTCCCCTGTCCTCTCCTACACACACAGCCTGTCCTGGGGTCGCCTGCTCCCCTGTCCTCTCCTACACACACAGCCTGTCCTGGGGTGGCCTGCTACTCTGTCCTCTCCTACACACACACACAGCCTGTCCTGGGTGGCCTGCTCCCCTGTCCTCTCCTACACACACACAGCCTGTCCTGGGGTGGCCTGCTCCCCTGTCCTCTCCTACACACACACAGCCTGTCCTGGGGTGGCCTGCTCCCCTGTCTTCTCCTACACACACACATAGCCTGTCCTGAGGTGGCCTGCTCCCCTGTCCTCTCCTACACACACACAGCCTGTCCTGCGGTGGCCTGCTCCCCTGTCCTCTCCTACACAAACACAGCCTGGCCTGGGGTGGCCTGTTCTCCTGTCCTCTCCTACACACACACAGCCTGTCCTGGGGTGGCCTGCTCCCCTGTCCTCTCCTACACACACACAGCCTGTCCTGGGGTCGCCTGCTCCCCTGTCCTCTCCTACACACACAGCCAGTCCGGGGGTGGCCTGCTCCCCTGTCCTATCCTACACACACAGCCCGTCCTGGGGTGGCCTGCTCCCCTGTCCTCTCCTACACACACAGCCTGTCCTGTGGTGGCCTGCTCCCCTGTCCTCTCCTACACACACACAGCCTGTCCTGGGGTGGCCTGCTCCCCTGTCCTCTCCTACACACACAGCCTGTCCTGGGGTGGCCTGCTCCCCTGTCCTCTCCTACACACACACAGCCTGTCCTGGGGTGGCCTGCTCCCCTGTCCTCTCCTACACCCACACAGCCTGTCCTGGGGTGGCCTGCTCCCTTGTCCTCTCCTACACACACACAGCCTGTCCTGGGGTGGCCTGCTCCCCTGTCCTCTCCTATACACACAGCCTGTCCTGCGGTGGCCTGCTCCCCTGTCCTCTCCTACACACACACAGCCTGTCCTGGGGTGGCCTGCTCCCCTGTCCTCTCCTACACACACACAGCCTGTCCTGGGGTGGCCTGCTCCCTTGTCCTCTCCTACACACACACAGCCTGTCCTGGGGTGGCCTGCTCCCCTGTCCTCTCCTGTACACACAGCCTGTCCTGCGGTGGCCTGCTCCCCTGTCCTCTCCTACACACACACAGCCTGTCGTGGGGTGGCCTGCTCCCCTGCCCTCTCCTACACACACACAGCCTGTCCTGGGGTGGCCTGCTCCCCTGTCCTCTCCTACACACACACAGCCTGTCTTGAGGTGGCCTGCTCCCTTGTCCTCTCCTACACATACACATAGCCTGTCATGGGGTGGCCTGCTCCCCTGTCCTCTCCTATACACACACAGCATGTCCTGGGGTGGCCTGCTCCCCTGTCCTCTCCTACACAAAGCCTGTCCTGGGGTGGCCTGCTCCCCTGTCCTCTCCTACACACACACAGCATGTCCTGGGGTGGCCTGCTCCCCTGTCCTCTCCTACACACACACACAGCCTGTCCTGGGGTGCCCTGCTCCCTGTCCTCTCCTACACACACACAGCCTGTCCTGGGTGGCCTGCTCCCCTGTCCTCTCCTACACACACACAGCATGTCCTGGGGTGGCCTGCTCCCCTGCCCTCTCCTACACACACACAGCCTGTCCTGGGGTGTCCTGCTCCCCTGTCCTCTCCTACACACACACAGCCTGTCGTGGGGTGGCCTGCTCCCCTGCCCTCTCCTACACACACACAGCCTGTCCTGGGGTGGCCTGCTCCCCTGTCCTCTCCTACACACACACAGCCTGTCTTGAGGTGGCCTGCTCCCTTGTCCTCTCCTACACATACACATAGCCTGTCCTGGGGTGGCCTGCTCCCCTGTCCTCTCCTATACACACACAGCATGTCCTGGGGTGGCCTGCTCCCCTGTCCTCTCCTACACAAAGCCTGTCCTGGGGTGGCCTGCTCCCCTGTCCTCTCCTACACACACACAGCATGTCCTGGGGTGGCCTGCTCCCCTGTCCTCTCCTACACACACACACAGCCTGTCCTGGGGTGCCCTGCTCCCTGTCCTCTCCTACACACACACAGCCTGTCCTGGGTGGCCTGCTCCCCTGTCCTCTCCTACACACACACAGCATGTCCTGGGGTGGCCTGCTCCCCTGTCCTCTCCTACACACACACACAGCCTGTCCTGGGGTGGCCTGCTCCCCTGTCCTCTCCTACACACACACAGCATGTCCTGGGGTGGCCTGCTCCCCTGTCCTCTCCTACACACACACAGCCTTTCCTGGGTGGCCTGCTCCCCTGTCCTCTCCTACACACACACACAGCCTGTCCTGGGGTGGCCTGCTCCCCTGCCCTCTCCTACACACACACCGCCTGTCCTGGGGTGGCATGCTCCCCTGTCCTCTTCTACACACACAGCATGTCCTGGGGTGTCCTGTTCCCCTGTCCTCTCCTACACAAAGCCTGTCCTGGGGTGGCCTGCTCCCCTGTCCTCTCCTACACACACACACAGCCTGTCCTGGGGTGTCCTGCTCCCCTGTCCTCTCCTACACAAAGCCTGTCCTGGGGTGGCCTGCTCTCCTGCCCTCTCCTACACATTGCCTGTCCTGGGGTGGCCTGCTCCCCTGTCCTCTCCTACACACACAGCCTGTCCTGGGGTGGCCGGCTCCCCTGTCCTCTCCTACACACACACAGCCTTTCCTGGGTGGCCTGCTCCCCTGTCCTCTCCTACACACACAGCCTGTCCTGGGGTGGCCGGCTCCCCTGTCCTCTCCTACACACACACAGCCTTTCCTGGGTGGCCTGCTCCCCTGTCCTCTCCTACACACACACAGCCTGTCCTGGGTGGCCTGCTCCCCTGTCCTCTCCTACACACACACAGCATGTCCTGGGGTGGCCTGATCCCCTGTAATCTCCTACACACACACACAGCCTGTCCTGGGTGGCCTGCTCCCCTGTCCTCTCCTACACACACACAGCCTTTCCTGGGTGGCCTGCTCCCCTGTCCTCTCCTACACACACACAGCCTGTCCTGGGGTGTCCTGCTCCCCTGTCCTCTCCTACACACACACAGCCTGTCCTGCGTGGCCTGTTCCCCTGTCCTCTCCTACACACACACAACCTGTCCTGGGTGGCCTGCTCCCCTGTCCTCTCCTACACACACAGCCTGTCCTGGGGTGGCCTGCTCCCCTGTCCTCTCCTACACACACAGCCTGTCCTGGGTGGCCTGCTCCCCTGTCCTCTCCTACACACACACACAGCCTGTCCTGGGTGGCCTGCTCCCCTGTCCTCTCCTACACACACACAGCCTGTCCTGGGGTGGCCTGCTCCCCTGTCCTCTCCTACACACACTCAGCCTGTCCTGGGGTGGCCTGCTCTCCTGTCCTCTCCTGTACACACACAGCCTGTCCTGGGGTGGCCTGCTCCCCTGCCCTCTCCTGCACACACACAGCCTGTCCTGGGTGGCCTGCTCCCCTGTCCTCTCCTACACACACACAGCCTGTCCTGGGGTGGCCTGCTCCCCTGTCCTCTCCTACACAGACACAGCCTGTCCTGGGGTGGCCTGCTCCCCTGTCCTCTCCTACACACACACAGCCTGTCGTGGGATGGCCTGCTCCCCTGTCCTCTCCTACACACACACAGCCTGTCCTGGGGTGTCCTGCTCCCCTGTCCTCTCCTACACACACACAGCCTGTCCTGGGGTGTCCTGCTCCCCTGTCCTCTCCTACACACATACAGCCTGTCCTTGGGTGGCCTGCTCCCCTGTCCTCTCCTACACACACAGCCTGTCCTGGGGTGTCCTGCTCCCCTGTCCTCTCCTACACACACAGCCTGTCCTGGGTGGCCTGCTCCCCTGTCCTCTCGTACACACACACAGCCTGTCCTGGGGTGGCCTGCTCCCCTGTCCTCTCCTACACACATACAGCCTGTCCTGGGGTGTCCTGCTCCCCTGTCCTCTCCTACACACATACAGCCTGTCCTTGGGTGGCCTGCTCCCCTGTCCTCTCCTACACACACAGCCTGTCCTGGGGTGTCCTGCTCCCCTGTCCTCTCCTACACACACAGCCTGTCCTGGGGTGGCCTGCTCCCCTGTCCTCTCGTACACACACACAGCCTGTCCTGGGGTGGCCTGCTCCCCTGTCCTCTCCTACACACACACAGCATTTCCTGGGGTGGCCTGCTCCCCTGTCCTCACCTACACACACACACAGCCTCTCCTGGGGTGGCCTGCTCCCTTGTCCTCTCCTACACACACACATAGCCTGTCCTGGGGTGTCCTGCTCCCTTGTCCTCTCCTACACACACACACAGCCTGTCCTGGGGTGGCCTGCTCCCCTGTCCTCTCCTACACATACACAGCCTGTCCTGGGGTGGCCTGCTCCTCTGTCCTCTCCTATACACACACAGCATGTCCTGGGGTGGCCTGCTCCCCTGTCCTCTCCTACGCACACACAACCTGTCCTGGGGTGGCCTGCTCCCCTGTCCTCTCCTACACACACACAGCCTGTCCTGGGGTGTCCTGCTCCCCTGTCCTCTCCTACACACACAGCCTGTCCTGGGGTGTCCTGCTCCCCTGTCCTCTCCTACACACACAGCCTGTCCTGGGGTGTCCTGCTCCCCTGTCCTCTCCTACACACACAGCCTGTCCTGGGGTGTCCTGCTCCCCTGTCCTCCCCTACACACACACAGCCTGTCCTGGGGTGGCCTGCTCCGGTGTCCTCTCCTACACACACACAGCCTGTCCTGGGTGTCCTGCTCCCGTGTCCTCTCCTACACACACACAGCCTGTCCTGGGGTGGCCTGCTCCCGTGTCCTCTCCTACACACACAGCCTGTCCTGGGGTGGCCTTTTCCCCTGCCCTCTCCGACCAGTGCAGCGGACACTCTTCCTGGAGTCAGCAGTTGCCTGTAGGCTCTCCTCTGAGCTCCCTGGTGTCATGTGCAGCTTCTCTGGACTCTGGAGACGCAGGAGAAGTTACGTGTCACCTGTCCCCGTGACTTGGGGAAGAACACTGGAGACACATCCAGGCGAACTCCCTCCTGCTTCCCTCGTCCCCTCTCATGGATATCCACTTGTTTCCATTGATCATCCGGAGGCCTGTGGTCTGCACAGGGGACACGTGCTCTTGCCATCCTCAGCTGCCCGGGCAGGAGGGCCGGCCCCACCCCACAGCCGTGGGCTCCCCGCTCAGTGAGAATCCAGGTGGCAAGAGCTCTGCTGGCCTCCAGGCTCTGACACCCCAGGAAGACAGTGAGCCGGTTCCCACCTCCTTCAGGAGACTTCATCTAAAGCCCTTCTGGGTTCTAGCAGAACGTTCTGATCTTGGCAAGTGGAACTGCTCTGATGGTGGGCAGGAATGGCCCCATCTTCTCATGCCGTCCTGAGTTCCCGACAGAGGACAGAGTCCGTCTGTACCTGCCGCCCTGTTCAGACACTGACCAGGAGTCAGGGCGGGCCCCACGGGCTCAGGGGCTCACCCACAGCACGCTCCCATCCCAGACTCCAGCCTGGAGTTCCGCATCCCAGACTACCAGCTCTTCTTCCAGTCTCGGGTTCAGGGCCTCCACTGACCCTCCAGGTCAGCAGTTGTGGAGTGACTTGGGACTTGGGGAACGCTACATTCGGGCTGATATTCAAGATTCCGGGTGGGCACATGGGGGTGCATGGGCTGCAGGTTGGCCTGCAGGGGTGGGAGGTGCGCTCCTGGGCCTGACCCCCCACCTGGCAGTGTTCCCCATGGGAAGCTCTGACCCCACTGCTGCAAGGGTTCCATGACTGTGGGTGTCCAGCAGTCCTGGTCAAGGGAGGCGCAGGCGAGCTGTTCCAAGGACTCCCTCATCCATTCAGGGCTGCAGTGGGACCTGTCCTTGACCAGCGGCCTCTCTGTGCTTCAGGCAGCATCACCTGCTTCTGGCCAGGCAGCAGGTCTTCCCCTCGCAGGGTGTATGGCGGAGGAGCCAGGCCACAGGACTGCAGCTCGTCCTGAACCAGGCCGGCCGCTCTCAAGGGTGAAATTATGCCCGGGGTCTCCCACAGGCTTGCGCACCTCCCGGCCCAGGGACAGATTCCCACTGGGCTCCTTCAGTTCCCTACTATTTGCATCTGCTTCCACGGCAGCAGTTGGCTTCTCCACCACCCTGCAGCCTCCCACTCCTGGGGCCTCCGCCGACCTCCAGAAACACGAATGTCAGGCCCAGTCACTTGGCAGCTGGCATCACATCCAAGCCTTAGAATCTCCTTACGTCAGGGGACAAATCAATCGGAAGGTGATCACTTAGTACATCAGGTTCTCTCCCTAAGGAAATGAGAATAGAAAAATCTAGAAAAGAAATCTAAAGATGACAACATGCACACAGACAGACAGACACACACACACACACACACACACACACACACACACAGAGCGTAGGAAGTGCCAGGATGGCTTCTGTGCTCCCAGTCACAGCAAGGAAATAGATACTGCTGAGAGTTTTAATGGGACGCGATGGTTTCAGGGTTAAATGGCAGAAGCACGAAGTCCATTCACAATGTAGGACAGTAGCTGTTGGTGGGAGGAGGAGTCTAAAGAAAAGGGGAGTGAAGAGGAGGGAGGAGGAGCTGGCTCAGGAGGGCCACGCCAAGTGCTCCGTGGAGGTGCAGAGGCTGCCGGAGGAGAGGTCTGCGTCCTGCCAGGACCCACAGCGCTGACCATGCAGCGGGTCCCTGCAGGCTGGGGGAGGCGGCCTCTGCACCCGGAGCTTCTCCTCACAGGCCTTCCACGCCAGGCTCCCTCCCTGACGTCCACTCAGTGGAGTCACAGTGGGTTCTGCAGAGCCCTCAGCTGACCCACAAGACTGTACCCACTGTGTGACGAGGACCTAGCAGTCCCAGGCCCCCTGGCTGCCTGCACCTCAGTGGCCTGACTCCATCTCACCTCCCAGCTCCAGGTCCCCTAAGAAGCCCCCCTCTGGCCCCAGGAAATGTGAGGGGCTCCTCTGGAGCTGTGGGACCACGGCCTTCGTGTCTAGGCTGGGGCGTGTGAGAGAATGGAGAGGGCCTCCTCCTCATCACACCAGGGCAGCAGGCCTGAACCAAAGAGGCCAGCACCTCAGCCCTTCCCCAGCTGGCCTCTGGGTGAGCCGGGCAACACACAGGGAGAGAGGGGCTGGGGTGCACCCGCAATGTCTGTGACCCCAGCAGACCCTGCAGACCTCCTGAGTTGAAGGATCGAAGTGTTCAACAGCCACATGGTGTGGCACCGATCACCAGATGAGAAGGACGTGGTGACACACGGACTCTGAGAGCCCAGACGTGTGGGGTGCTGCCCATCCGGCTGTTGACCACTGGCCCCAGGAAGTGTGGCAGCAGAGCTGGGGCTTGGCAGCGTGCGGAGGTTTGGGTGGACCGACCCACTCAGGAGAGCTTTCCCTGTTCTAACAACTGATTCCACTGCCCTTGACCGTGGCCCTGCAATGAGTCAGGAAGTAGAGAAGGTGACACTTTTGCGGCCTGAGAAACCACACACAACTCAGCAGCTGATTCAGCGCATGCATCTGAGAGCAGCTGTGCACCCGCAGCCCAGCCAGGTCACGCGTCACCCTCAGTGGACTCTGGGGCATGGTCAGCGGGCAGCAGCTGAGGGCGGCCGGCGGGCAGCTGGCTCAGTCTCCAGGTAGGGAGGAAGACGCAGGGCCTCTTTGGACTGGGCTCAGAGCAGGACAGTAACACTCCCACCACATTCTTTAGCTGCCTGGGACGCGAGGACTAGACAGAGCCCTCTTGGTGGGAAAGCACTACGGCAGTCTTGCCACCTGCCAAAACTCTGTGACGAAACCAGGCCCGCAGCCCCCAACCACAGTGGGGCCCGGGAAAGGGCGGGGGCTTCTCTTGGGATCTAAGTTTCCATCTACAGATTGGAAGGGCTGGAAAGGGTGGTTCTTCTGGAAATTGTTGTCTGCCACCAAGAAGCAGAGCTTAGGCCAGTGGGGGGCTTCGATTGTGATTTAAGGTGCTTACTTAGGAAACTAACGGAGTCCAGGCGTCGTCCTCCTTCCTGCTTTCAGAGGTGGCCTTGAGAGTTTGTGTCCTGGGCTGGTGTGGGCCTGACTAGCCCAGTTTTGCAGACAATCAGGGAGGTTGTGTGTTGATTTGACACAGTCACAACTGACGGGCATCTGGGGCTCTTTAACAGAAAAAAAGGACTGGGTGGGCAAGAGACCACGTCCCCAGTGGAGCAAAAGCCAGCCACCTGCAAAGGACGCGTGGGCTCCACTTATTCTTCAGGTCATTAGGCCTCTTACAGCAAAACGCGGCCCCTTCATTGCTCTCTGAGTCCAGCCTTGTGAAGCCAGAGTCTCACGTCCTGCCGCCTGAGTGTGCTGAGGGGGAAGAACCATCCCCAATTCCCTCTTTCCCTTTCATGGCGGCCCAGACCGCTACTGCTGGCCCCCATCTTCCTCCCGGGAGCCAGAGGCCTCATTTGCAGGCCAAATCAGGGAGAAAATAAAAGGACCAGGCTCCAAGTGAGAGCGCAGAACCGATGTCCCTGCTCGGAGCAGCAGACCCAGTGGGGACCTTGCAGGCAGACAGAGCCACTTGTAAGCTAGTGTCCAGCCCAAGAGCTGGGAGTGGACCTGGGCCACAGGAGTGCCCATCTCCAGGGGAGGGGCAGGGGGCGGGTCTCTGGTGCCAGGGACTGGTCATGCCTCAGACACCCTGGCTCAGACTGTACCACTACTCAGGCCCAGGCCTGGGGAGGCCACAGGACGAGAGGAGAGGGCAGGAAGGGCAGGAGCAGGGAGCAAGGGAGGCTTTGAGCAGCAGGTCCTCCGGCGCCCGAGGGCCTCTGCCCGCCAGGCGGGGAGCAGGCGGGGGCTCCTCCTTGCGCCAGGCCCTCCCGAGCTGTGCTATTCCCCGGGTCCTGTCACCCACACCAAGACTTCAAAGTTTGGAACTCGGGGTTTCCGGTCTGAAGCTCGGCTTCAGGGGGCCCGTGGCCCTGCTTCTGTGCTGCAGACCTGGGATCCAGCCTGAGCATGAAGAGGGGCCAAGCCACGGTCCTGACTCCCTCCACCTGAGACACGGAGTTGGAAACGGGCATTGGGCACCAGGACCGACAAACAAGGAAGCAGGAGTGGCACTGCCCTGGGGCCGGCGGCCGCCCCATCACGGCCAGAGCCCGCCCGGGGCCTTCTCCTGCAGCAGCCCCAGGAGAGCAGCACGCAGACTCCGTCCCCTCCTCTCCCTCACTGGCTCCAGCACCAGGCTCTCACAGGGCCCCCAGGCGCTTTAGAGTGGGAGGCTCAGGTGCCCTGAGCCACACACAGCAGACGGTCCTCACATTCCAGAAGCTTCTCTGTGAACGCTGCTCCTCACACCTGGTGATGCTTGAGAGCAGCTTCTGCCTGGTGGCCCCTGAGAGAGCCTTTGCTGTCCTCTGGGAGCATCACTTCCCACCGCACACACAGGCACGGGGACCTTTAAGAAAATCAGGTTATTTGTGTATTTTTTCCAAAACCTGACCTGCCTGAAGGTGATCCTGTGGTCAGGGCGGCCCCCCGAGCTCCCCGCTCTCCCCTCCACTCCCCCAGGTCACAATCTCCTCTCTCCCCCGTGCCTGCTCCTCCCTGGCATGCCACAGTTCCTGCCCAGACACAGGCAACCCCAGGACACAGGCTGAAGCACCAGTGCCACGAGGTGTTTCCAATGAAGTCCCCACAAAAGAGCGATATCAACATGCTGAGAGCGACCACGTCTGAGAACGTCCTACTTCCTCTGCCCAGCGATTGTGTGGGCCAGTTACACATAATTAAATCACATACCAACTCAGATGGGGGCGGTAACTCATGGTACCGTCAGTAAAATTAGTATCCAACACACAAGTATTTTAATTGCAGGAAAATATAATTGGGGGTCAAGAAATATTTCAGATCCTACATTAAATATTGCATGAAGATAAAACTGAGGGCAAAATGTAATGGCAAAGGGAACAGGGTCAAATTTGTCTGTTAAGGAAGAGCTTGTTTGTAGGTATTTTTAAGTGGATGATAGTGGCTAGTAGATTGTCATGGTGTTTACATTGTACTGGACATATTTAAAAGAGTGATGTTTTATCTTAAAATGCCAATATTTATGATATTTCAGCAATTAAGTCCTTTGCAACCATTAACAATTAGTATTTCTAGATGTGTGCTCACAACAGAGTGGGGTACTATGGCTGGGGTCCCCAGAGGGGGACGTTGTGGCGTTTCTCCATAAAGGGAGCTATTGGGAAGCAGTGGACCTTTAAGAGGCGGAGCCTAAGGGAAGGTTTTTAGGCCATGGAGGCATGCCCTTCAAGGGGATTATGGGACCCTGGTCTCTTCCTCTTCGGCTTTCTGGCCAAAGTAAGCCATTTGCTCTGCTAGGGCTCCCCACCATTGCCATCTGGCACCTCCATGAGATGCCCAAGCAATAGGTCTGCCTGGGATTAGACTGGAATCTCCAAAACTGTGAGCCAGAATAAACCTTTTCTCTTTATAAATTAACCATCTCAGGTGTTTTGTTGTTGTAAGGTAAGCTGACTAACACCAAGGGAAGCTCAGCTTGCCATCCATCTTCCACAAAGGGGTACAGAGCACAGGTGTCGGGGGTTTTAGCCCCCCCCATCTTCCCCTGACCAGCAGGAGAAGCGGGGCAAGCATGCCCCGACCAGGACGAGCCAAGAAAGGTAAAGGTGGACTGGCGGCCCGCACCCAGACCTCCCTCGCAGGAAGACAATCAGACTCGCCAGGGAGACCGAAGCAGGATCTCGTTTATTGAGGAAGTACCCACAACTTATATACTGCACAGCAGCCAATCAGGACAAAGGTCAGGGGGTGGAGTGAGTTCACGTGTACACCCTCCCATAGTCCATAAGGGAAGGCATGAGCTGTCCATGAGGGCGGAAGAGTCCTGGACCTATCCTGGAAGTGGTCCACCTTTCCCATCACCACCCACAGCACCACCCCCTGGCTGATCACCAGGAGCCATCCCAGCCATAGGTGCGGCCCCAAGACCGGGAAGCGGGCAGCAAGCCACGCCCTACATCTCCCCCTTTTCGTTTTATTAGCAGGTGTTTGCCTTACTCGAGAGTGTGCCTGTCTTAGGTTGTCCCCCTCTGGGGATCTCACCCGTCATTGACTACCACTCTAGCTCTTCAGGCAATCCTACCTGCAGGGCCTGATCAGGCCCCATGGGAAGCCCAAGGAAGGGAGATGGCTCTGCTCCCGGCTTACGTCTGCACATCCCGGTAGGGGCCATGGCCAACCTCATAGGGTTCACAGTCAGTACCTTGTTAGACGGCGTGTTGCGCCCGACCACCATCAGTTGAACAGCTCTGGCTCAATCCTTGAGAAACTGGAGGAGCCCAGCAGAAACAGCCCTCCTCCTGTAGGAACAGACCTAGTCCTCCTCCTCCGGCGGTAAGCAGGTTTGGAGGACTACCGCAGCCAAGGTGTCGAGTTGAGATTGCAGGTAGTGCTGACAACATGGTGCACTGAGGCCAGCAAGTCCAGTTCCCATCCCCGTGGCCGCAATGAATGCCACGAGGGAGACAATGAGGAGTCTGGTCACAACCAGGCAAAGCATCCAGAATGTCTTTTCATTTTCACAATCAAAGAATCACACCTCAGTGCAAAAAGTAACACAATACTTTACACATCCCACCGCTAACAGGTCCAGCCATAGAACATCAAATGACATGAATTTTTCATGAGCACTCCTCATATATCTGCCAGTCTTCATACCATGTGTATGACACATGGACATACGCACACACAGACATACAACACATGACCCAAGTGTGCACACATGACACAATAGTAAAGGCCTTGTAGCTTTTCACAGGTAAAATCTCCATTGCAATGTTTAAAAACTCCACGGTTGATTAAAAAAAATAGAACTGGTCAGAAAAACATTAACCTAAATCTGTAAGATCAAAATCATGAGCTCAAAAAATGCAGAATCTAAGAAAAAGCAAGGGTCCTAGAAAAAATGATTGGCCAGTAATTAGTAAATACCATACAATTTACTTTTTGGTTTAATCTAGTTTGAGTTCAGGTAAAAAGACAACTTTACCCACCCCCCCTTTTTTTTCTTGATCCTCAGATCGGTCTCCTACTGAGCTTGCAGGCTTCTCCCATTTGTATTTTAACTTCAGTCCTGGCTGAGGTCTGGAAGGAGCAGGGAAAACTGCTATTCTGAGCAGAAGCCTCAGGCCTAAGGCCATCTTTTAGACACACATTCAGCCAACATCATTCCCAAGAAGCAATCTATAACATCAGCACATTACTGCTAGACAGAGTGGAGAATCCTTACAGTGCAGGAAGGAAGGAGGGAGTTCCCCAGAGCCAAGGGGCTTCGGCAGCTGCTGGGAGTCCCTCAGTCCCTCCTTTTACTTACAGGATTAGTTCCTTGGGGTTTTCCCACCCCAGGCACCAGGTACGCTCCATATCTCCTAACTTTTCAGGAGTCACAAGATGGCGGAGAATTTCCATGGGGGGGTGACAATATGGCGGAGGCCATTCTCCATCCTGGCCATCTACCACGTGTCCCAGGAGGTGAGGGGCCAGGGGAGAAACAGGCTTTGAGGGCAGATAATCTCCCTCTTCCTCACCCACTGTTCTGTGTGGTCCCAGGTGGCCCAATGCCTGAGGGCGGAGTGGGATGGGATGGGGGACGCAGAGGTCCAGGCGCAGGCGGGCGCAGGGTGGGCCTCCAGACGGCTGGCGTGGCTCCCGGCTTGGCGCCCTCTCGTAACTTCTCCCTCCTCTTCCCCCTCAGCATGCTTAGTGTGAGGGTGCCCCACCTTTCCCGGGACTCCCTTACCTCGAAACTCACTTGGCTTGCCTCGCTGATACTTTCTTCATGTCCCTGTTCCATGTCCATGTTCAGCATCCCTGTTCAGGCGCCAGATGTTGGGATTTTTAGCCCCCTCCCCGTCTCCTCTTGACTAGCGGGAGAAGCGGAAAAAGCATGCTCGACCAGGATGAGCCAAGAAAGATAAAGGTCCCTCCCTCGCCGGAGGACAATCAGACTCGCCAGGGAGACTGAAGCAGGATCTCGTTTATTGAGGAGGTACACACAACTTATATACTGCACAGCAGCCAATCAGGACAAAGGTCAGGGGGTGGAGCAAGTTCACGTGTACTCCCTCCCATAGTCCATAAGGGAAGGCACGAGCTGTCCATGAGGGCGGAAGAGTCCTGGACCTATCCTGGAGATGGTCTGCCTTTTCCCACCCCCACCTGATCGCTGGTCGCTGATCACCAGGAGCCATCCCAGCCACACGTGCGGCCCCAAGCCCGGGAAGCGGGCAGCAAGCCACGCCCTACACACAGGACCAAGGAGCCTCCCAGCATCTCTGTATTGATGCACCTCCGGCTCACGCAGCATCTGAGAGGTGCCACTCCACTCTGTGCTGACACGGAGCGTGGGAGCTTTCCACGCACCAGGGCAAGAAAGAGGCACCTCATCAGTGTGCTCCCTCGTGATCCGTCCTGGTCACAGTGGCTCTGGGGGTGGGTCCCGGGGACCTCTTCCCCCAGGGTTCAGCTGGTGGTCCCCCAGAACAGGCATCTTGCAACCTGTGGGACTCCCAGGAGAGAAAGCGATCCGCAGGCATCGGCCATGTTCCTGACAAGCCAAACAGAGGAGGAGTGAGCCCAGCTGAGGACCTCCTGAGGGTCACAGGCGGAGGACACTCCGAGACTTCGCCAGCAGAGGATGGACCCAGGGGCATCACGGCAGGCCAGAGCTAAAGGATGACCAAGGGCTGTCCCAAAGGTCTTAGGCACTCATCCAACAGAGACAGGGCAAGGGCACCTGAGCTGGAGGCCCAGTCAACGGCACCGTGAGGGCCCCCGGCAGAGCTAGTGCGCTCCTCACACCTCGGGAGGCTCTGGGCAAGCCCCATGGGGCAGAAGGGCCGGCTCACCTAGGCCTGGTCCCCAAGAGCCTCTCCCCCAGGTGCCACTCCTGCCCGCCAGGCCTCCCAGCCACGACCCTTCCTCGAGCCAGCGACAGGGCCCCCTGGCCCTCAAGACCCCCTGCCTCATCCGCCGCTGGTCCTCAGAAGCCCCGTGAGGGTGTGGATGAAGCATGGCCCAGGCTGCCTCTTTGCTCAGGCTTCCTAGGGTCAGTTTGCCTGGGCATTGTGAGGAATCCGAGAGGGACCCGTCCTCGTCCCGTTTCACCAGGGGAACGGTAAGTTCCAGGTCTTCTCCCCTCAGCAGACTCCCAGGTGCCAGGGCAGGACTGAAGAACTAGGAAGCTCTCCACTGACCCTTCTGCTGGGCGCCCACAGCTCTACCACGTCCTCGCTGGACTGATGGACAGAGGCCACGGGGAAGGACGTGGGGGAGCGGCAGTGAGCGTGGAGAACATCTCTCCATGAGGCTCCTTGCCGTGTGCAGACACCACTTCCAAGGAAAACGAGGGGACACGGCCCCAAAGTCTGGGTGGCTTTTTAAAAAGCACTTTATCTTCTCAAAGCACTTTTTAAGGGAAACAGGCAGAGTCTACTGTGGGGTGCAGCGGCCTTGGAGAAGCGGAGAGTGGGTTGGAGGGGGCTGCGGGTAGGACCGGCTGAGCCCCGCAGCTCTGCAGCAGGGGGAGCGACCAGGCGGCCGAGCTCCTGCACACGCGTGCTGTCACCTGGGGACACGCACACACATCCGCACACGCACGTCACATACATCCTTGCCACTCAGCTCGCGCGCTGTGGCCCGTGTCCCCACATGTCTCCACCGAGGCCAGTGAGCCTGATGTCAGCCCCTGGAAGGAGGAAGTCATCTGGGCCCGGGTCCAATCCATGGTCACCTGCCTCCAGGGTGAGGGACAAGACTCCCTCTCCACGGGCAGCCCATGGCCTGCTTCCTCCAGTGGACCCTGCCCCCTGCCGTCTCCACTGCCTCTATTAACATTAGTGGAGGAACCCACTGAGGAGGTCGGAGACCCCCAACCAGCCACGTCCTCCAGGCTCACCTCGGCATCGACCAAGCCCTCGACAGGAGCCTCCAGGGGACACTGCATATGCAAACCACAGCATGGCCAAGCAAGGACACGCCCAGAGAAGGGAGGGCTTTCCCAGGAGCACACAGCTCCTCCGTGGCCTTGCAGAGACCTAAACACCCCTCGGCCCCCCCAGACCACAGTCCGGCCTTCACTGCTGCTGCCGGCCACCCTGGAGAGGGCCAGGCCGGTGGATTCCCACAGTGGGTCTGGGTTTAGTACTACAGCCGTCCCTCAGACCCATGGGGATGGGTTCCGGAGCCCTTGGATACCCGAGTCTGTGGGACTGCAGTCCCTAACATTAAAGGCCTCGTGTTCACAGGGAGTCCCCACGCTCCCGACGCTCCACGGCACCCGCAGATGACCTGCCGCACCTGTGGCAGTATGACAGTCCTTCTGTGTCAGGGGGAACGGCAAGAAAGCGCCTGTGCGCGGCCATCGTGTATGCGACTTTTTTCCACTGTTTTCAACCCATGGTTGGTCGAATCTGTGAGTACAGAACCCACCAAATGGAGGGCCATCTGTATCATTTCACATTGCAAAAATAACACACACTTATTGCAAAAGCTTTACAATGAGAAAATGCAAAGTAGGTCACCCAAAGAGAAGCGCAGTGAGCAAGGGCAGAGCCTCCTGGCCAAGGGCAGTGCCTCCTCACCGAGGGCAGAGCCTCCTCACCGAGGGCAGAGCCTCCTGGCCAAGGGCAGTGCCTCCTCACCGAGGGCAGAGCCTCCTCACCGAGGGCAGTGCCTCCTCACCGAGGGCAGAGCCTCCTCACCGAGGACAGAGCCTCCTCACCGAGGGCAGAGCCTCCTCGCCGAGGGCAGAGCCTCCTCGCCGAGGGCAGAGCCTCCTCGCCGAGGGCAGAGCCTCCTCACCGAGGGCAGTGCCTCCTCACCGAGGGCAGAGCCTCCTCACCAAGGACAGAGCCTCCTCACCGAGGGCAGAGCCTCCTCACCGAGGGCAGAGCCTCCTGGCCAAGGGCAGTGCCTCCTCACCAAGGGCAGAGCCTCCTGGCCAAGGGCAGAGCCTCCTCACCGAGGGCAGAGCCTCCTGGCCAAGGGCAGAGCCTCCTCACCATCTCCTGCAGTTGTCCCTGGCCAGCACTCAGGTCCCTGATTCCTGTAACCCATGGTCAATCGTTCAGTGCAGCAAGATCATTCCAGAGGGAAACTGCGTTCACGTGTCTCATCATCTTATATTGCTACAACTGTTCAGTTTTATTACTATGGTTGGGAATTTCTGCCTGATTTATAAATTAAGCATCCTCACAGGTGTGAACGTACAGGGAGACCACGCTGCACACAGGGTTTAGTCCTGCCCACAGATTCAGGCATCCACTGTGGTCTCAGACATGTCCCTGGGGAGGGAGAGTGACCACTGATTGCACAACATCAGTTAGTTCAGTGAGTCGACGTGGCTACACCACGGAGCCCAGACACTTGGCCAAACACCCGTCTGGAAGTTGCTAGGAAGTATTATTTAGATCAAACCAACTTTGAAGTCAGTGGACTTCTGGTTCAGCACATGACCCTCCATGAGGTGGGCAGGCCTTGCCCATCAGTGGAGGCCCTGAAGTCTGAAGCCCCGAGGAAGAAGGGATGTGCTTCCAGACCACCTGGGGCCTCAGCGCTGCAGCACTCCTTCCCTGGTCCCCAGCACGAGGCTCCTTCAGGTCAGTCACGTGAGCGACCTCCTTCACATTCACAGTTACACACACTCACACACACACACACACACACACACACACGGCCTGCGGCTCTCTCTCTGGAGAACCTCCTACACATGGAACCTCCGACACACTTAACATACACAGTTACACACACACACACACACACACACACTCACACACAGGGCCTGCGGCTCTCTCTCTGGAGAACCTCCTACACATGGAACCTCCGACACACTTAACATACACAGTTACACACACACACACACACACACACACACAGGGCCTGCGGCTCTCTCTCTGGAGAACCTCCTACACATGGAACCTCCGACACACTTAACATACACAGTTACACACACACACACACACACACACACACACAGGGCCTGCGGCTCTCTCTCTGGAGAACCTCCTACACATGGAACCTCCGACACACTTAACATACACAGTTACACACACACACACACACTCACACACAGGGCCTGCGGCTCTCTCTCTGGAGAACCTCCTACACATGGAACCTCCGACACACTTAACATACACAGTTACACACACACACACACACACACACACTCACACACAGGGCCTGCGGCTCTCTCTCTGGAGAACCTCCTACACATGGAACCTCCGACACACTTAACATACACAGTTACACACACACACACACACACACACACACAGGGCCTGCGGCTCTCTCTCTGGAGAACCTCCTACACATGGAACCTCCGACACACTTAACATACACAGTTACACACACACACACACACACACACACACAGGGCCTGCGGCTCTCTCTCTGGAGAACCTCCTACACATGGAACCTCCGACACACTTAACATACACAGTTACACACACACACACACACACACACACACAGGGCCTGCGGCTCTCTCTCTGGAGAACCTCCTACACATGGAACCTCCGACACACTTAACATACACAGTTACACACACACACACACACACACACACACAGGGCCTGCGGCTCTCTCTCTGGAGAACCTCCTACACATGGAACCTCCGACACACTTAACATACACAGTTACACACACACACACACACACACAGGGCCTGCGGCTCTCTCTCTGGAGAACCTCCTACACATGGAACCTCCGACACACTTAACATACACAGTTACACACACACACACACACACACTCACACACAGGGCCTGCGGCTCTCTCTCTGGAGAACCTCCTACACATGGAACCTCCGACACACTTAACATACACAGTTACACACACACACACACACACACACAGGGCCTGCGGCTCTCTCTCTGGAGAACCTCCTACACATGGAACCTCCGACACACTTAACATACACAGTTACACACACACACACACACACACACTCACACACAGGGCCTGCGGCTCTCTCTCTGGAGAACCTCCTACACATGGAACCTCCGACACACTTAACATACACAGTTAACACACACACACACACACACACTCACACACAGGGCCTGCGGCTCTCTCTCTGGAGAACCTCCTACACATGGAACCTCCGACACACTTAACATACACAGTTACACACACACACACACACACACACAGGGCCTGCGGCTCTCTCTCTGGAGAACCTCCTACACATGGAACCTCCGACACACTTAACATACACAGTTACACACACACACACACACACACACACACAGGGCCTGCGGCTCTCTCTCTGGAGAACCTCCTACACATGGAACCTCCGACACACTTAACATACACAGTTACACACACACACACACACTCACACACAGGGCCTGCGGCTCTCTCTCTGGAGAACCTCCTACACATGGAACCTCCGACACACTTAACATACACAGTTACACACACACACACACACACACACACACTCACACACAGGGCCTGCGGCTCTCTCTCTGGAGAACCTCCTACACATGGAACCTCCGACACACTTAACATACACAGTTACACACACACACACACACACACACACACAGGGCCTGCGGCTCTCTCTCTGGAGAACCTCCTACACATGGAACCTCCGACACACTTAACATACACAGTTACACACACACACACACACACACACACACAGGGCCTGCGGCTCTCTCTCTGGAGAACCTCCTACACATGGAACCTCCGACACACTTAACATACACAGTTACACACACACACACACACACACACACAGGGCCTGCGGCTCTCTCTCTGGAGAACCTCCTACACATGGAACCTCCGACACACTTAACATACACAGTTACACACACACACACACACACACACAGGGCCTGCGGCTCTCTCTCTGGAGAACCTCCTACACATGGAACCTCCGACACACTTAACATACACAGTTACACACACACACACACACACACTCACACACGGCCTGCGGCTCTCTCTCTGGAGAACCTCCTACACATGGAACCTCCGACACACTTAACATACACAGTTACACACACACACACACACACACACACACAGGGCCTGCGGCTCTCTCTCTGGAGAACCTCCTACACATGGAACCTCCGACACACTTAACATACACAGTTACACACACACACACACACACACACACACACAGGGCCTGCGGCTCTCTCTCTGGAGAACCTCCTACACATGGAACCTCCGACACACTTAACATACACAGTTACACACACACACACACACACACACAGGGCCTGCGGCTCTCTCTCTGGAGAACCTCCTACACATGGAACCTCCGACACACTTAACATACACAGTTACACACACACACACACACACACACACACACAGGGCCTGCGGCTCTCTCTCTGGAGAACCTCCTACACATGGAACCTCCGACACACTTAACATACACAGTTACACACACACACACACACACACTCACACACAGGGCCTGCGGCTCTCTCTCTGGAGAACCTCCTACACATGGAACCTCCGACACACTTAACATACACAGTTACACACACACACACACACACACACAGGGCCTGCGGCTCTCTCTCTGGAGAACCTCCTACACATGGAACCTCCGACACACTTAACATACACAGTTACACACACACACACACACACACACTCACACACAGGGCCTGCGGCTCTCTCTCTGGAGAACCTCCTACACATGGAACCTCCGACACACTTAACATACACAGTTAACACACACACACACACACACTCACACACAGGGCCTGCGGCTCTCTCTCTGGAGAACCTCCTACACATGGAACCTCCGACACACTTAACATACACAGTTACACACACACACACACACACACACAGGGCCTGCGGCTCTCTCTCTGGAGAACCTCCTACACATGGAACCTCCGACACACTTAACATACACAGTTACACACACACACACACACACACACACACAGGGCCTGCGGCTCTCTCTCTGGAGAACCTCCTACACATGGAACCTCCGACACACTTAACATACACAGTTACACACACACACTCACACACAGGGCCTGCGGCTCTCTCTCTGGAGAACCTCCTACACATGGAACCTCCGACACACTTAACATACACAGTTACACACACACACACACACACACACACTCACAAACAGGGCCTGCGGCTCTCTCTCTGGAGAACCTCCTACACATGGAACCTCCGACACACTTAACATACACAGTTACACACACACACACACACACACACACACAGGGCCTGCGGCTCTCTCTCTGGAGAACCTCCTACACATGGAACCTCCGACACACTTAACATACACAGTTACACACACACACACACACACACAGGGCCTGCGGCTCTCTCTCTGGAGAACCTCCTACACATGGAACCTCCGACACACTTAACATACACAGTTACACACACACACACACACACACACACACAGGGCCTGCGGCTCTCTCTCTGGAGAACCTCCTACACATGGAACCTCCGACACACTTAACATACACAGTTACACACACACACACACACACACACACACAGGGCCTGCGGCTCTCTCTCTGGAGAACCTCCTACACATGGAACCTCCGACACACTTAACATACACAGTTACACACACACACACACACACACACACAGGGCCTGCGGCTCTCTCTCTGGAGAACCTCCTACACATGGAACCTCCGACACACTTAACATACACAGTTACACACACACACACACACACACACACACACAGGGCCTGCGGCTCTCTCTCTGGAGAACCTCCTACACATGGAACCTCCGACACACTTAACATACACAGTTACACACACACACACACACACACACACACAGGGCCTGCGGCTCTCTCTCTGGAGAACCTCCTACACATGGAACCTCCGACACACTTAACATACACAGTTACACACACACACACACACACACACACACACAGGGCCTGCGGCTCTCTCTCTGGAGAACCTCCTACACATGGAACCTCCGACACACTTAACATACACAGTTACACACACACACACACACACACACAGGGCCTGCGGCTCTCTCTCTGGAGAACCTCCTACACATGGAACCTCCGACACACTTAACATACACAGTTACACACACACACACACACACACTCACACACGGCCTGCGGCTCTCTCTCTGGAGAACCTCCTACACATGGAACCTCCGACACACTTAACATACACAGTTACACACACACACACACACACACACACAGGGCCTGCGGCTCTCTCTCTGGAGAACCTCCTACACATGGAACCTCCGACACACTTAACATACACAGTTACACACACACACACACACACACACACACAGGGCCTGCGGCTCTCTCTCTGGAGAACCTCCTACACATGGAACCTCCGACACACTTAACATACACAGTTACACACACACACACACACACACACTCACACACAGGGCCTGCGGCTCTCTCTCTGGAGAACCTCCTACACATGGAACCTCCGACACACTTAACATACACAGTTACACACACACACACACACACACACACACACGGCCTGCGGCTCTCTCTCTGGAGAACCTCCTACACATGGAACCTCCGACACACTTAACATACACAGTTACACACACACACACACACACACAGGGCCTGCGGCTCTCTCTCTGGAGAACCTCCTACACATGGAACCTCCGACACACTTAACATACACAGTTACACACACACACACACACACACACTCACACACAGGGCCTGCGGCTCTCTCTCTGGAGAACCTCCTACACATGGAACCTCCGACACACTTAACATACACAGTTACACACACTCACACACACACACACACACACACACACGGCCTGCGGCTCTCTCTCTGGAGAACCTCCTACACATGGAACCTCCGACACACTTAACATACACAGTTACACACACACACACACACACACACTCACACACACACAGGGCCTGCGGCTCTCTCTCTGGAGAACCTCCTACACATGGAACCTCCGACACACTTAACATACACAGTTACACACACTCACACACACACACACTCACACACACACAGGGCCTGCGGCTCTCTCTCTGGAGAACCTCCTACACATGGAACCTCCGACACACTTAACATACACAGTTACACACACTCACACACACACAGGGCCTGCGGCTCTCTCTCTGGAGAACCTCCTACACATGTACATACATGACCTCTAGAGAGGCCCAGCCAACTTCGCTCATGGACACCGTCCTTTGCTCTAGAACAAACTCTCCCCTCCTCCCACCCCTCCAATGGCTCCACAGAACTCAGCTGCAGGTGGCCAGGGCAGCTGGGCCAGGGCGGTGATGTCCCAGATGGGGCACTCCCCAGCTCTTCTGTGTTTCCTACAAACTCCCTTCCCAAGCACTGACAGGCCAGGCCCAGCCGGCGGAGTGCCCTGGGCCAGGAGGAGAGTCCGCGGCGGCCCTGAGGCCCAGCTCACTGCCCCAGGAGCCCTGAGCCGCACTGCGGGGTGCCAGAGCGGGAGCACCCCAACTCTGTCTGCAGCCGGCTGCTCCCTAATTGATGATGTAACTCTCAGGACAGGCATATTGCTGCACACACAGCGCTTTCCACCGTTTATCACAATGTTGATCTTTATTTTAAATATAAATCAGGCAATCATTTATGTCTTTTATGCTCTTTGTATTTATTCAAGAATATTTAACTGTAGACAAAAAGTGACTTATTCATTATTCATCCCGAACAAGGCGAGTGTGGCAATTTGAAAAGGCTGACATTTGAGCTTTTTGCCAACACTAGCAAAATTATATCCTTCCCATTGTAAATCAATGAAGTAGAATCATCGTGCACAAAGGAATTAAATTGCCTTGTCACTTTAATAAGGCCACCTTACACACAGCCTTCAACCAGGCCATTGTGCAGAGAGACGGTGGATCCTCCGCCCAGCCGCCGCGCGCAGTTGGATTTCCAATTAAATGAGTCTCCAGGACTTGCACGCCACCCCGTCCTCCCCGAGAGACGGTCCAGATGTCCCCACGCGACTCGCTATCGGCGGCACACACACCTCGGGCGGACGGGCACTCTGCCTTGCATGGCTCTTCCCAGCGCTGCCCACCCGGCTCCACCTGTGCCGGTCCCCACCCTGTCTCAGCGCCTCTCTGGCTCCTCTCAGGCACACACCAGCACCACCCGCACCTCAGGCAGTGATTCTCTGCCAGTTTTGCTTTCACTGAGGAGCATCTGTGTAGCAACAAAGGACGACGCCTGAATTAAACACCTTGGTGGACGGTCGGGAGGACCAGGAGAGCGGGAACAGAGAGCCTGGCTGGACAGCAGCACAGAAAACAGCTCCCAGTGCAGGCCACCGCGCCCGCACCTGCCCCTCTGCCAGCCTTATCACACAGAGGAAGGAGGGGGGCCAGGGCAGACGGCAGGACACGGGCACGTCTCCAGAAGGCAGAGCAGACCCGGGAGCATGGCAGAGCAGGTGCCTGCCGGGAAGGGAGGAGGGCAGATGTGGAGTGGCCCAGGCCACGGGGACCAGGGCCCTGCACCTCCAGGTGAGGACTGGAGGGCTGGGGAGGGCAGAAGTTGCTGAAATCCCGATGAGAACGTCTTCTGATGTCCCCTTCTCTGAGCCCCCAGGGACAGATGGCACCCCCTCCACCTGTGTCAGTCCCTCTCCGGCACTGTGACAGAACACCCGAGGAAATCAACGTGAAGGAGGAAAGAGGTCCTGTGGCCTCTGCTCTCAGAGCTTTCAGCCGCAGTGGCCTGGCCCTGGTTTCTGGGCCCCTGTGAGGCAGAGCCTCATGGCGGCACCCGTGGTGGAGCAGAGCTGCCCGCCCCGTGGTGGCCAGGAAGCAGAGAGCGCTCACTGTTCTACCACAGCCCTGCCCCAATCCCAGTCAGCTAGGAACCACCGATGAGCTGGCCCTTCATGGGGTCAGAGTCCTCGTGACCTGGTCACCCATCCCAGAGGCCACACACCTCTGCACCGCTGTGTGGAGGGCCAGCCTTCAGCACATCACCTTTCAGGGACACTCCCGACCCAGCCACAGTAGTTCTCTCTGAAAAGAGGAATTTCACCGATGGCCAAGACCAAACATGCTCAGAGCCAAAGGAAGTGATTCTCCTTTGGCTGGGCCAGGTCAGCCAAAGGGCAAGCAGAGCTGGGCTCTTCCCAAGGCTGTGTGAAGCCCAGTGCTCACCCAGCCCTGGGACACGGCCTGTCCTGCAGGCCCAGCCCCTGCCACTACCTCCGGCCCAGGTGTTGGCAGCCGGCTTCTGTGACCCCAGGCTTCCTCTGGCCTTTGGAACAACTCACCCTACAGAAGAGAGAGCAGGTCTCACGAGCGTTCCTGATGCCAGCAGAGGGCCAAGGCCAGCAGACTTGGGGGCTGGGGGCCGACCACCACCTCACACCTGCACACAGCAGGCACACGGCTGGCCACCCCACAGGGACCCTGTCCTTCACCACCAGTGAGGGGTGATTGCCAGGAAGACAGGCGGGTCCTCGGGCTGCGGGTCCTCTCAGGCTCTTCAAAGGACACCCTGGCCATCGTCATTGTGCCGACACACCTGGCACTGCTCATGGAGAGCGCAGACAGAGCTCGGGGACGGCGGGGTGGGGCTCAGGAGACCCCTGCCCAGCACCCGAAGCCCTGGACTCCACCACCACACCACAGAGAAACTCACAAGGACCATGTTGCACAACTCCGCAAGTAATTTTAAAACCTAGGTGAAAAGAACAATTTCCTGAGATTTGTAAAATCGTCCCAAATAAAGATAAAAAGCTTAAACAGATCTACTTTCACAGACCAAGTAATGTCACTGAAGAACCTCTCAGAAGGTGAAGCTAGACGGTGGCACGGGGACCCACCAAGAAGCCACAAGGATCTCAGGGTTACACAAGTGGCTCTAGAGTGTGGAAGGAGGGGACTCCAAATGCAGTCTTGGAGCAAGTGCGACGTGGATATCCAAGACAATAAAAACCTCAAAAGGAAAACCACAGATTTATATTTGTAAGAATATCCATGCAAGAAAAATAAAGTAAAATGTCAGCCAACAGAATCATCATGTCCAAGTAGACCATTCTACGAATGAGAGGCCGGGTGCACATTAGAAAATCGATATGATTTACCATATCAGTAACAGGTTTCAGGAAAGAATTATTAAACGTTATCCATTATATTAAAAATATACCACATACACACCTAGGTAGAGACCACTGTGTTACCTAAATACACACACGACATCTCCATGCACCTCTTGTGTAGACACGAGGAAGCATGGTTCTGTAGTCTCACTATACACGGGTGTGTACGTAGTGATGTGCACATGTATACAATCAATCCCTCAGTCACATGGTTCCCAACAGGGAACAAAGAGGCGCTTCTCACTGAGGTCACCACAAGGCGAGGACCCCTGCCACCTGCGTCCCGACTCAGCTGGGCAGACACGGGATGAAGTGTTTCCTGGGTGAGGAGGGGCCATGAAATGGACACAGTCTTGGAAAGAGACAAAACTTGATTTGCAGATGACGTAATAATATACCTGGAAAAACCAAAGAGGTTCAATTCTGAAAATAACAAACAATTCAAAAATCGGCACATCATAAAATGAACCCACGAAAATCAGTGTCCCGAGGGCAAGCACACACAAACTGGAAAATGGAAGGAGGAGACACTCACCTGGGAGAGGAGCTACAGCAGGTGAGGCACTTGGCAACTTCAGCCAAATGAAGGTGAAGGTGATTACGAGCAGAGCTCCGAAGCCCAGGTGTGCTCCACAGACAGCTCCCCACCAGGACGTGAGTCTTCCAGGAGAGGATGCGAGGGCGGAACCGAGTTTCCACAGGTGCGCGTCCTGCTCCTAAATAAGTTGGCTTTGAAGTTTAAATGACTGATTAGACAGATAACAGGCAGAAAAACTGGAGGCCGAGGCAGGCGGCGCACCAGATGCCAGATGTAAGAAGCCTCCACCATCGAAACCAGGCGCTGGACAGACCCACCAAGGGCACAGAATCCAAAGCCCAGGGACAAACTCAAGGTGGCTGGAAACACAGGGCCGGACCCAGGCGGCACCCCCAACCACTGGGAAAGGCAGGCCTCTGACCGTCCCGCCTGCCGGGGTGACCGCGTAGCCCCCGGAAAGCAGGACGGTCCACGGCTCACCCCAGTTCCCGGAATAAGCACCAGGCCAGGGGTCTGAGTGGGAGAGCACCAGGAGGAACAGGGTGAGACCTCAGATCTGCAGGTGAAGGGCACCAAGAACATCGTTCATGATTTAAATCCGTAATTCAAACGATGCCTAGCTTGACAGTAGAAATGTCTTTTAACTTCTGAAAACACCATCATCAAATCAAAACACAGGAGAGACCCTGGTAGAAATTACATGCAACCCATCTCGGAGGAAGGGCTGATCTCCCCGATGTGGAAATGCCCTTAAGTGAAGGAGACCAGCAAGACCAAACGCCGAGCAGACGCACAGCTGCGGCTCCTGGACACAGCACACAGAGGCCTGTGCCGTGGGACAGGACGCTTGGCCCCACGCACACCTGCAGACCACACCACATGAGGAGGCCCCCTGCTCCCCATGCCGGCAAAACCCAGGCAAGGCCACACCCTGATGGGCAAGAGAGTGGACGCTGCACCTCACAGAGCCAGTGCCCAGTCGGCTGCGGAACCTTGGCCTACTCCTCCCCGGGGAGTCCTGCCGCTCAGGCCAGCCCTGAGAAGTGCGTAGTCAGATACAGTGATTTGCTCCGTGTGGCATTATGTGCCATGGCAAACCTCAGTTTCCCAGATGCCCATCGTGGGCAGAGTCACAAATGACGTTGCAGCCAGAGAAGGAGGACTTTGAGCTACAAAAGGGAACCTATCCATAAAATAATGAAGAGAGATTTCCAGAATGCATTTTTATGTTAAAGCAAAATACAAAAGAGTGCATGTAGTGTAGTACCTTTGTGCCTGCCAGGTTAAATAAGAAAGACAAACATAGTTTTAAAAAGCGATCGCACACACATACACAGTAGACTACACACCCACACACATTCAGAGAGGAGCAGGATAAACAAAAAATCATCGCAGCCTCGGGGCTGAGCTGACTGGGAAATAAAACGAACTCTCTGAGGACACTTTTGTCCTGTGCTTTTGTCTTCTAAGCATCTACAGGATCAACATTTAAAAATAAGTCAAGTGGGAGGCTGAAAGGCACCTCCTAAATCCAAAGAAAGCCAAAGCATGTGACCCTGAGGCGTGACCACCTCACAACACGGTCACCTAGGAGCAAAACCAGTGCAAGCCGTCCTGAACCCAGCGCTCTGGCTGCACACACTGTGGTCGTATCCAAGGACAATGATCACTGCAAAGAAGTCTTGAATTTGCTGAACCTGGTTGTCGCCTCGGGCCGTGGTGAAGGCCCCTGGTGCCATCCTCAGTACCACAAGAACCTCTCTGCAGGTGTGGAGGTGTCACTGTGGTGCCTCTGGAGTCACCCTGTGCAGCTGCAGCCTGAGGAACAGCACAGTGTTGGCGGCCGGAAACCGAGAGGCTCCCTGTAGAGGAGGGGCCGCTGTGGGAGGAGCTGGCCGTGGTGCTGCACTGGGATTGGGGGCCAGGAAGGAAGAGTGGCTCCCAGCACCGTCCGTCCACGGGCAGGAGCGGCCACACTGCAGTGGACACAACACCCAGGGCCCAGCCCTTACAAATGCCTCTCCAGGCTCAAGTAGGGAAGCCGTCTTGGAAAATCAGCTTGTTCCCGACCTGGGCAGGATGGACGCCGAGAGAGCGTGGACTGTTTCATTCCAAGGCAGAGAACACAAAGGTCTCCCAGGCACATCAGAGAGATGCCAGGTCTCCACCAAGAGGCTCCCTGGCCACACTTGAAGCACGCTGGCCTCAGAAAGAACAAGAGGACACGAGGCTACACACCCTGGATTAGAAGGACCCGAGGATTCAGAGCAAGGGCCAGGCAGACTGCAAGGGAAGGGTCCGCAGCCCCCTTCTGCAGGCCCTGGGGGACACTGCAGGGACAGGACCTCCCTCAGCCCACTTCCACCCCTCCCTTGCTCCAGAGGGGAAAGGCGGTCAGGCCCAGCTGGCCCAGCGATGGAGGGGCAGTGGTCTCTGCCCGAGGTGCAGGAGCAGGCAGCATCCCCAGGCGGTGTCCTCTGACCCAAGCCTGCCCACAGGATGGTGAGACGGACACCCTGGACACTTGGCAGGACAGCTGCCTGGCCCCCTGGGAAGAAAAGGTAGCAGCTGTTTTAGGTCAAAGGAAGTGTAAGGGTCGGGCGAAGCATCGGAGAAAGAGACCACACAAGAGACTGGCTTCATGCAATTGGCAAAGGGGATTTATTGAACCAGCATGCTGGGGCTCAAGGCTCACTCAGGAAGGGAGAGCAGCCCAGAGCCCAGAGCAGAGGTCAAACAGAGCTTAAGTACACTTTTTGGGGAGGGCAGGGGGGTTTTGCGTACATCAGAACAAATCATCATGAGGCGTGGGAAAATTAAACAACAACTCTGAGACATGATTGGTACATTCATTGGCGGGAACAGGCTGGGAAGGGGTGATTGATCACTTCTAAGCGGGGTACACATTCAAACTGATTGGTTTTGGGGCCTCAAGGACTATGTGACATACTACACAGAATCCCAGGTTATTAGACAACCAATGGAAACAGTGGAAATATTTACTGGGCAGTTCCAGTATTGTCCTAACAGCTACAGAGATTACAGGTTCTGGGGGTAGCAGAGGAATTTTAACAATACCTAGTCTTTCACTTTTTAACTCAGGCCCTGCAGCTTGGAAACTTTACAATGCCCGGTCTTTTACACTTTAACTCAGGCTTTGCGGCTTAGAAACAGCTTAGAAATTTTACCTTTACAGAAGCAGAGACGCATCTGAGCGAGCACAGTGTGTGGCCATTATGGCCCCCAGGGTGAATAAAAGGCCCCTTGTGGCAATCGGGCAGGGCAGTGCCACGCACACCTGGCTCGCTGGGTGGCCAGAGCGTCACAGTGAGACTGGACAACACCCGCACCTGGAAGACAGAGGCCCGAGTGCTGGCTGATGAACTGTCCCAGGCCCAGTGGAGCCTGCGTGTGCGTGAGCAGCAGGGACATCCGAGGGGGGTGGAGAGAGCTGCTGTGGTCAGCCATCTGGGACACGGGGAGAGGGTCCGAGGCGGGAAGGGCGTCTGCCCGGCTGTCGGTAACCAGCACACAACACACAACCTGTGGATGGAGAGCGCCCAAGCCAGGGTGCCCGGTTCAAGCCCCGACTCTGCTGGCTGTGTCCAGCCTCTCTGGGCCTCTACGTCCTCACATGGTGGCAGCAATGATTCCCCCATGAGGGGGCAGCGCAGGGGCATGGTGGTGCACACTGTGGTCCCAGCTCCAGAGGCTGCAGCAGGAGGAGCACTTGAGCCCAGGAGCCCAAGACCAGCCCGGACAACATGGGGAGACCCCGCCCCAAAACAAAACAAAGGCCTATAGGAAAGGTGCCCGACACAGAGAGTAGGTGGAGGGAGGCACCCGAGGAGGTCAGAGTGCAGGTGGAGGGAGGCACCTGAGGAGGTCAGAGTGCAGGTGGAGGGAGGCACCCGAGGAGGTCAGAGTGCAGGTGGAGGGAGGCCACCCGAGGAGGTCAGAGTGCAGGTGGAGGGAGACCACCCGAGGAGGTCAGAGTGCAGGTGGAGGGAGGCACCTGAGGAGGTCAGAGTGCAGGTGGAGGGAGGCACCTGAATAGGTCAGAGTGCAGGTGGAGGGAGGCCACCCGAGGAGGTCAGAGTGCAGGTGGAGGGAGGCACCTGAATAGGTCAGAGTGCAGGTGGAGGAAGGCACCCAAGGAGGTCAGAGTGCAGGTGGAGGGAGGCACCCGAGGAGGTCAGAGTGCAGGTGGAGGGAGGCACCCGAGGAGGTCAGAGTGCAGGTGGAGGGAGGCACCCGAGGAGGTCAGAGTGCAGGTGGAGGGAGGCCACCCGAGGAGGTCAGAGTGCAGGTGGAGGGAGGCACCCGAGGAGGTCAGAGTGCAGGTGGAGGGAGGCACCTGAGGAGGTCAGAGTGCAGGTGGAGGGAGGCACCTGAGGAGGTCAGAGTGCAGGTGGACGGAGGCCACCCGAGGAGGTCAGAGTGCAGGTGGAGGGAGACCACCCGAGGAGGTCAGAGTGCAGGTGGAGGGAGGCACCTGAGGAGGTCAGAGTGCAGGTGGAGGGAGGCCACCCGAGGAGGTCAGAGTGCAGGTGGAGGGAGGCACCTGAATAGGTCAGAGTGCAGGTGGAGGGAGGCCACCCGAGGAGGTCAGAGTGCAGGTGGAGGGAGGCACCCGAGGAGGTCAGAGTGCAGGTGGAGGGAGGCACCTGAATAGGTCAGAGTGCAGGTGGAGGGAGGCACCCGAGGAGGTCAGAGTGCAGGTGGAGGGAGGCACCCGAGGAGGTCAGAGTGCAGGTGGAGGGAGGCACCGAGGAGGTCAGAGTGCAGGTGGAGGGAGGCACCCGAGGAGGTCAGAGTGCAGGTGGAGGGAGGCACCCGAGGAGGTCAGAGTGCAGGTGGAGGGAGGCCACCCGAGGAGGTCAGAGTGTAGGTGGAGGGAGGCCACCTGAGGAGGTCAGAGTGCAGGTGGAGGGAGGCACCTGAATAGGTCAGAGTGCAGGTGGAGGGAGGCACCTGAGGAGGTCAGAGTGCAGGTGGAGGGAGGCACGCGAGGAGGTCAGAGTGCAGGTGGAGGGAGGCACCGAGGAGGTCACAGTCCTCTTGTGATCTCCCTGAAATGAGCGGCCAAACACTGGCAGTGTAGCGTGTGGCGACAGGCTCGGCATGGCTGGCGCTGCGTGTGTCAGGGGAGACGGAACACCCAAGGACCTTCCTCTGAAGGGCATTTTAAGGAGACATCGATTCTCTGTAACGCGGTTACCATAGAGACTGGCCCTTTAAGAAGGTGGGGAGAGAGATGAGCATCTGCAATCAAGGGCCAGCAGAAAGGGGTTGGTAAAGGACGTTTGGGGATTAATTTGAAGCGGAATAGATAAGCAGGTTTAAAAAACCAACCAAAGAAAAGAAAGAAAAGAGCCGGGCATGCAGAGCAGGGCCATGGCAACGGGCTCTGTGGGAGGGAGGCCGCCCGTCCATGCCCAGGCAGAGTCGGCTGCCCCCAGAGGAGCTGAAACAAGGTGCCCAGCAGGTGGGCAGCAGCAGCCCAGGGCGGGAGGAAGGAGCTCCAGGGGGGCTGAGCAGAGGGGGCGGCTGAGACCCCCACCAGGGTGCCCCGGGCAGGGTGGGGAAGGCTGGGCCTGGACCTGGCGTCTGAGGACCACCCGGAGAGGCCCCCACTGCCCAGCCCGAGGGAATGGCACCACTGGGAAACTCAGGGGGCAGCTGCCAGGAAGGGAGCCGTGGGGGAGGACCCCAGGTCCCCTGAGTTCCTGCCACCAAGTGGGAATTAGGAGAGAGAGGAACTGTCTACAGAGGATTGCTCTGTCCCCTAAAACACCCTCCAGAAACCAGGCGTCCCGTACCCTCCTCTCCAACACAGCCGCACCCGCAGCACCGAGTCCCTGTCCCAGACCCTGTTCTGTGTGCCTGTGGTCATGGTCTCGGTGTCGATTTAAGAATCATACGCTTAGGTCAGGTCAGCCTGGCGGATGTCACCTGAGCCACGTGACTGAAGTGACGCCGTGAGGCAGCTTCATGGACCCCTGAGAGGTAGACCTGGGACGTGGCACCTCTTCCGTGATTTCTGTCACATGGGTGTGCAGCCTGGATCTGCTCGTGCGGACGCATCCGTGCCCACCTGGGAACGGGCCTGTGGTCTTCAAAAGGGACCCTCTCAGGCAGCCAGGGGCGTCTGCAGAGCCACCCTGGAGGGGCAGCCCAGAGCCACGAGCAGGCGTCCGACCCGGGCTCTCTGGGCAGGAAGGCGCTATCAGGAGACCTGGCCAAGTCTGGGTTTCAGGGAGGAGGCAGCCGACGTCCAGGCCAACCTGCTGGTGTGGGCAGGCCAGCTGGGGCCCTGTAAGGGCCCCTCCTGAGGAGGGACCCGCTGTGGCATCCTTGGGGACAGGCACGTGGCCACAGCTTCTTCTGAGATGGCCCAGTGGGGAGAAACTTTGTTTTCTGAGAGCTTGAGAGAGCTTCAAAAGCAGATTGTGAGAATGAGCAGGACTGGGGTGGTGGGTGAGGGCGGGGGACCACCTCTAACAGGTCCCCCGCCAGCTGACCGTGGGAGGACCCTCCGGGCCAGGCCAGGGCGCCTCTGTGTGGAGCACAGCCGGGTCCCCAGGAGCAGCAGGGCAGCGCCTGGCAGCACCTAGGGTAGAAAGCTTGTCATTGATCAAGACCACTCATGAAAGACCAGAGGACACAGTGGGCCGAAAGCAAGCCACGAGAGCATGCAGCTTTCAAGATGAATGTGCCTGATGCCACTTAGAAATGCCAGAGTGGACCTCTTCCCCGTGTCCTTGGCCACCAGGAAGCTCAGCATGAAAGTGTACGCCTGACTGCCACCCCACACCCACCCCAGGCCACCGTCCCCGATGTTTCGGGCCACTCTTGTCCTGCTCATCCCACCCAACACAGACTGGCCAGGTCATAAGGTGGTGTGCTCACCCACATTGTCCTTCTTGGTGAGTCATCCTTAAAGACGGAGCACAGTGAGACACCACATCCTGAACAGCCCTTCCTAATCCCAGGGCACAGTGAGAGTGGGCCTGGACC